>NW_021962976.1:0-21564 GCF_901765095.1 Microcaecilia unicolor
AGCCTTTAGAAATTGTCCTTCCTGTATTATTATCATAGGACAGTATACCTTTAATTATTGTGGTGTTCTATATGTTATAAAATGTTGATATTAAAGAACACTCCTTTTCTCCATTTCTTTCTGTAACTTGCAATTTTTATCATTCAGTGTTATGTAGTTCTTAAGCTATTAAGCTGTCTAATTATGGCAATCCTTCTCGGGTTCAATTTAGATTCCCATTTAAGCTTGGAATTTGAAAAGAAGCATGCTACACACACGCTATTTTTTGCCTTTTCTGTCTAGTTTAATAAAGAACAAGAGTAACCTATAGTCACATGAGTTCTGAGCAATCAGGCAATCAAATGGAGCATCTTGCTGTTCATGAGCAGTCATATGGCAGACAAACACCATGCACCTTGACTACCTATTATAAAGCTTTTTGCTGTAGTGTCAAGTGAAAAAGAGTTAATTGGGTGAGGCTGTAGAGCATGTTAGGGGCATCAAAGAGCTGCTGTCTGAGAGTTGAATGTTAGTGAGTCAGTGAAGTGTGTCTGAAAGACAGAGACCTGTCACAAAGTTCATGTGAACTACAGTTCAGTTAGGGAACTGATGTGGTTTCACCTCACTTTCTCCTTCATTGCATTCAAACACCTTTGAATTTGCACGGTCTGTATAAATGTTTGTTTAATACATTGCTTCCTCCTAACCTTTCTGTATTCACATAATTGGACAAAGGATTATAATGTCTGGCAAACTTGTTAGTTCATCTAGGTAGAGAAATGGACATCTAAGTATACCTGTGTAAAGCTATGCAAGTATTTGGATGGTACGGATCCTTTCATGAAAATATAGCTCTGCTGAAGAGACATCTATATTTGGCACCACACACAACAAAATAGACCCTTTTATCATTAATACTTTGAATAAAAGTTCAGCATCATTAAAGGGCTTATATAAGAATCACGTTCTGTAACGCTACATGAAATCTGGGCGTTCACGAGGAGCTGATTAGGGAGCTATCCTGTGGAATCCAGCTTCATAAGTACATAAGTAATGCCATACTGGGAAAAGACCAAGGGTCCATCGAGCCCAGCATCTTGTCCACGACAGCGGCCAATCCAGGCCAAGGGCACCTGGCAAGCTTCCCAAACGTACAAACATTCTATACATGTTATTCCTGGGATTTTGGATTTTTCCAAGTCCGTTAGTAGCGGTTTATGGACTTGTCCTTTAGGAAACCGTCCAACCCCTTTTTAAACTCTGCTAAGCTAACCGCCTTCACCACATTTTCTGGCAATGAATTCCAGAGTTTAATTACACGTTGGGTGAAGAAAAATTTTCTCCGATTGTTTTAAATTTACTACACTGTAGTTTAATCGCATGCCCCCTAGTCTTAGTATTTTTGGAAAGCGTGAACAGATGCTTCACATCCACCTGTTCCACTCCACTCATTATTTTATATACCTCTATCATGTCTCCCTCAGCCGTCTCTTCTCCAAGCTGAATAGCCCTAGCCTCCTTAGTCTTTCTTCATAGGGAAGTCGTCCCATCCCCGCTATCATTTTAGTCGCCCTTCGCTGCACCTTTTCCAATTCTACTATATCTTTCTTGAGATGCGGCGACCAGAATTGAACACAATACTCAAGGTGCGGTCGCACCATGGAGCGATACAACGGCATTATAACATCCTCACACCTGTTTTCCATACCTTTCCTAATAATACCCAACATTCTATTCGCTTTCCTAGCCGCAGCAGCACACTGAGCAGAAGGTTTCAGTGTGTATCAACGACGACACCCAGATCCCTTTCTTGGTCCGTAACTCCTAACGTGGAACCTTGCATGACGTAGCTATAATTCGGGTTCTTTTTTCCACATGCATCACCTTGCACTTCCTGCGATATAAGATGAGAAAGTAGACCCAGCCACCCACTAAGGTGTTGGGAATTAGGGGGTTGGGGAAGGAAGGTGCAGAGAAGGAAAGGTTGGTGGAAACAGTGTGTATGGTGAGGGAGGGATGGAAGGAGGAGTGAGTGTAAGGGGGGGAGGGCTATGGATAGACTGGAGAGTTCAAGGATACGTGCAAGGGGGAAGAGGGGGGGGAAGAGAGTGGAAGGAGGTCGGGATGGATTTGCCTTTATATGAATTGAAAAAGGAGAAATGTGCCATTGTGTTACATCATAAGTGCACAATTTTCAACTTGTACTTTTTATTGATTGCTATTTTAATCTGTTTTTATTATAATCCACTCTGAGCTATCTGGGGAAGCTAGTTATAAAAGCTGAAATTAAGTTAAATTAACTGTTTGGAATAGGTTCTGTTAGGATAAATAGTTGTTTGCTTCAGAATATGGTGATATGAGAACACAACAATTTAGAAATAATTTGCTATACCATCATGCATTGTGGGCTAGGCAGCAGTCCCTGTTCTGGCTTTGTTTTAATTTAAATGCCTATATCTGCCTTTCCACCGGCACAGGGCAAACGAAGTGAATCACAAAGATTTATTTATCCATCTGTCCATCTTTGGCTATTTGTGCCTGTATCTTTTGAAGTTTGAGTAAGTAAATTTTTATGTTAACAGGTGTCACGCTGCCCCTCCCATGACAGGTGGTGTCCAGGTTAGAAGGCCACCTTAGTCTATGGGTCTCATCTACCACTCCTGCTCTGAAGGGCTCAGATCTATTCCACCACCAAGGACCTCCAAGAGGAAATCATCCTATAGAAGTTTGCCAGGGGATTCAGGTCTTTCTTCCTGGCCATTCATACAGTCAGGGTGAAGTGGAAAAGAAAAGAACTATTATGACTCTCAGCAGTTCCTTAGAGTTCTCTTTAATGTCCTTAACAAAAGGAAGCAAAAAATGCAAAATTCTCACAATCTTTTCAATAGATAGAACAGGTCAATAGAATGACAGAAATATGTAAATTAGGCCCTCTTCCATATACAAATTCAGTAATGTCCCTCCTCAAACATTTTTCAGCCAAGTGCCTTAAGATTCAAACTAAAAAACAAAACATCTCTGCTTCCTTCAGCCTAGTAACTTTCAAAACAAAAGGAGACATAATTTAAATCACAAATTCCAGGTTTCCTTTTTTCAAGACCCATTCCTACCCAGGGAGCACAAGCAGGGAAAAGGGAGGAAGGCCACCACCCACTTGCTTCCTCAGCCAATTACTTCTCCAACTGGCCTTCCTTCAAAAGGAAGAGGAAAAGAAAAAATAGAAAAACTGTCTTTAAGTTTCAAAAAGGTTCAATCTCCAAGTCCTCTGGCTGGCCCATTCAGTAGTATTCATTGGTACTTCTTCCTTGACATCCAATACCATCTCGGAGTCCTCTGGAAGCTTCATCTCCTCCTCCTTTATCCAGGGAAGATGGCCCTTAAAAGCTCTTCCACTTAGTCTACCTTTCTCTGATTGGACCCTTTTATCTGGGTTTCTTATTGGCCAAGAGTGAACTGGATCAATCCTCCTACCCCTCCCCCAGGGTGAAAAATCCTCATGTTCCTTTATGGGTTCTCGTTTGTAGGTGTTTCTTCCTTGCTCTTGAGCATTATACTTAAGAAGTCTGCTGTTTTGACCCAGCTTTTCTAAGTTCTCTGGGAATTCTATACAGGGGGAACAGCTTAGCATACCCTCCCCAATCAGGAACCCCCTGTCTCTGCCACACAGGTTACCAACCTGTCGCACAACCCTCAGTGTGGTGGAAATATCAGGTCTTTGTCTTACTTTTTTTTGAGACCTGTTTAGCAAGGGTGGTCGTGCTAGTAGCCATGGTTGTAAAAAGGATGGAATGGTATTATTCAAATTGATTAAAGATATGTCAGAACCTAGAGGATAACGACTCCTTATAGATAGTCCATTACTTTATCAACCCTGTAGGAGGAATAGGAATTTAAAAATACAGGGTAATCCAAACAATAACCATGAAGAAAAAATGTGTAACTTAATTTTTTTTTTTTTGGGGGGGGGGGGAGAAGGAATGGGTATGGGATCCCAGATATTTTATCTCCCCCCTCATCCAGCACCAGCTCATACATGAATTGCATACATTATCCCTCCAGCCTGTCCATCCTAACCTCTGTAAACCTCCCCTTTTTTCTTATATTGCCCCCTCCCCTAACACAGGCACTCTCCTGTCTCCCATTTCACAACCTATGCTAGACATTCTGTCCCTTTCCCTTCCCAACCTAATCCAAGACTACTCTTCTGCTCCTATCCAGCTTCACCTAGATGCTCTTCCTCTCTCCCCCCCCCCCCCCCCCCATCCAGGCAACTACTACTTTACTGCAGGCTGCTTAACTCCCCTGCCTCTCTTAGACCAGGCTGTTTGGAAGTAGAGAGAAACTCTGGCAGTGCCACCTATGAGGCCATCATGTAGCGTGTGTTCTGGGGTTTCCTGAATCTCACTTTAATCAGTCCATTTTATCTAGCCCTGCACCCCAGTCAGCACTACTCGCAGCAAGTCATTCCTCCAACTTGTTCTTCTGGATATCTCTTTAGTTTGATTTATACTGTATCAGCGTGACTAGCACAGACTGGTGGCAAACTAACCATACAAATTCTCCTCACACATTTCAGTACAGTGACAGCAACAGAAGCTGTTCACAAATGTTTCCTCCACTCTCACATTTACTCTCCAAATCTTCAGTGCTCACTCTGCACTGTCGATCTTACTCATTCATTTATTTAAAACTTAGTATATCGTCCAAACTGACTTGCAGACCGGGGCAGTTTACAGTGTAAAACAACAATAAAAAATAAAATGTTGAAAGGAACTCCAGTTTATCAATAGAACGGAATCAAGCACAAAACAAAAGACAGCATAACAGATCAGGAAGGTAAGGGAGACAAAGAGATACAGGGAAAGGAGGCCAATCTTGAAAATGATGCAACACGCTCTCACTCCCCTCAGACTAAATCAATGCTTGTTGGAAAATCCAGTGTCCCTGCCTGCTCCACTGCTTCCTTTCAAGCACCAGCCTCTTTTGTGACCTCAGACTGTTTCTGTATTTTATTAGCTATCTTACCTCCTTGGTGGCAGACACTCAAGCCTCAGCAGGGCTCTGCTGTTTCCTTTTCCCAGTGGCTCCATGTTCTGATGTTTTGGTCTCCCATGGCTCTGGCTTTAGCACCCCTGCTATACCCATACACTTCCAGATCTGCAGGACACAACTGGTGTTATATCACAATCCTGAGACTCTCCCTGGCTTTTTTATTTTAAATTCAGTGAATCTGTTAACACCAGCTTCTGCAAGGAATATATTTATTTGTTTTGATTTTGGTATTCTTTACAAAAACAAGATTAATCAGCACCCTTTTTGTTCCATTGCTTTTGTTTCCCAACAACAGAAGATAAAGAAACAGCCTTCCGCCACTTCCACTCCCAGTTCTATCCAGACTGTAGAATTGCTTAACTACCCCAGAATTGTAAAACTAGACTGCACTTATCAGCTCTTACTAAAGCTTATTTAGACTTAATAGATCTGTTTAACCCTTTTCTCTCTTCTTCTATGCATAACTTCTTCAGTTAGCTGTCATACCAAACTCAGTGCGTCTCTTCATATACTGAGCACCCCCCACCACAATGCCCAACCTATACCCTTCCTCTCCCCCATCCCTCTTCTTCCATCGGAGTAGACCTACTCTACTGTTCCTTGCTTTGCTGACTATTCCACTGCTAAAAATGACCTCACCCCATCCAGAATTGCCTCCTTTTGTGATGTCAATACACTGTTATCCTACACTTCACATACAAGTCCCACAACCTATCCCTCATCTCCTTTGTTGTAATCATCCTTACCTGTTTCCACTTGTGCACAATCAATTGTCAGACTTGAGTCACACTAAACTTTATGAATTAAAGAGAGATTTATGTCTACTTCTTTCATCTGCTGACTCTGCAACCCCAAATTAATCTTAACATTTCCTACAGACAAGCGCACACTTTTTGCATTTTTAGGCACTCCCACCATATATGATAGAATGTTGTCTCCTGCTCGCATCCCATCTAGCAATTCCCTTTCTACCCTCCCTGCCACTTCTTTATTTTCTCTACGGTTATGTACATTATATTTAACATCTTATACCAATTTTCCTGCATGTGGGAAGAAACATTCATCTTTCCCATCAGTGCAAATATATACTTCTAATCGGCCCCCTCCCAAGGTTCTTTTTCCACACCACCACATACTTCCCCTTCAACTCCTATGTAGTCAATACCACATCATACAAACCAGACAGTGACCCTCTGCCCCCTTTATGATTCACTACCAGCATAACCAAATGCTGGCTGGCTGTCAGGAAGCAGGTGAAAGCTTGACTCTTCAACCAGTCCTTTAATGGAAGAAGTAACTAGTTAGTAACATGGAGGGCCATAATCGAACGGGGCCGGCCATCTCTAAAGGCAGCCATCTCCGGGGACGGCCCCGTAAAGTGGTGTCTCCGACCGTATTATCGAAAAAGATGGCGGCCATTGTTCGTTTCGATAATACGGTCGGGGCCGGCCAAATCTCACTTTTGGGCCGGCCTTAGAGATCGCCAGCGTTAGAGATGGCCGCCATTGGTTTTCCACGATAATGGAAACTCATGGCGGCCATCTCAAACCCGGCCAAATCCAAGGCACGTGGTTATGGGAGGAGCCAGCATTTGTAGTGCACTGGTCCCCCTCACATGCCAGGACAACCGGGCACCCTAGGGGGCACTGCATGGACTTCACAAATTGATCCCAGGTGCATAGCTCCCTTACCTTGGGTGCTGAGCCCCCCCCAAACCCCACTGCTCACAACTGTACACCACTACCATAGTCCTTAGGGGAAAAGGGGGACACCTACATGGGGGTACAGTGGATTTCGGGTGGATTTTGGAGGGCTCCCATTTACCATCACAAGTGTAACAGGTAGGAGGGGGATGGGTCTGGGTCCTCCTGCCTGAAGTGCACTGCACCCACTAAAAACTGCTCCAGGGACCTGCATACTGCTGTCATGGAACTGGGTATGACATTTGAGGCTGGCAAAAAAATGTTTTTTTATTTTTTGGGTGGGAGAGGGTTGGTGACCACTGGGGGAGTAAGGGGAGGTCATCCCCCATTCCCTCCGGTGGTCATCTGGTCAGTTGGGGCACCTTTTTGAGGCTTGGTCGTGAACAAAAAGGGACCAAGTAAAGTCGGCCAAATGCTCATCAGGGCCGGCTTTCTTTTTTCCATTATCTGCCGAAGCCGTCCATCTCTTAACCACGCCCCTGTCCTGCCTTCGGTACACTGCCGACATGCCTCCTTGAAATTTTGCCGGCTCCACAACGGAATGCAGTTGAAGCTGGCCAAAATTGGCTTTCGATTATACCGATTTGGGGGTTTAGGAGATGGCTGGCCATCCCGATTTGTGTTGGAAGATGGCCGGCCTCGTTCGAAAATAAGCAGGATGGTAACATAGTAGATGACAGCAGAGAAAGACCTGCACGGTCTATCCAGTCTGCCCACAAGATAACTCATATGTGCTACTTTTTGTGTATACCTGACCATGATTAGTATCTAACCGAATTAGAGCTTCTAGAGTGTAAAATACAACAATCCTAAATCAATACATCTCTTATGTTCTACTATTCTGATATTAAATTGGAGGAAAAAGCCTCAAATACGGATAGAAAACTCCTTTGTTGGACTTCAACCTAAGGGAGCTTCTACCTAATCATCACAGGCTAAAAAAACCTCACAGATTTTAATAGTGTGACTCCTAACACTCAAACTTGTAAATGTGTAGGGATCACTTATCTTGTGGCTGTTTCAACGATATATCTAACAGCCACGGCCCGACTCCGGCTGAGTTTCGACTTCTGCTTCAGGGTACCGTGGTGTCTGCAATTCGATATCTATAAAAAAACAGCACAGGTGTTACCATCTAGTAGTATCGCGGTTAGCATATCTGGGTTAAAAAAGGTTTGGACAAGTTCCTGGAGGAAAAGTCCATAGTGTGGTATTGAGATAGACATGAGGTAAACAGGTTCCATGTTAGATTAAATTAGGTTCATCCTATACTAGTCTAAGGATTGGGGAAATTGAATTTGCTTTGAGAATACATTGACAATAATCTGAAAATTCTAGGTATAAGTATAGACATATATCACCAATGAAAGGGAAGAGAGTACCAAATCCAGTCATATAAATATAACTCTCAAAGTAATTGGCAAAATAAAACTCTCAAAAAAAAACACACAACAACTGTAACTCTGTGAGGTGCATTCGTATGTTTTAAAGGGTAAGGGAAAAAGCCTCTGATTCAAGCCCAACCTCCAACCCAATAGTTATAAGTTAGTAAGAAGGATGGAGTTTTTACGTATATGAATGTTGGGTATATTTTTCGTCATAGGCAAAAAACCCTTTGATATACATAAATGCTATCTCCACAGAGTATATGAGGGATCCAAATAAAACATGAAAGAATCAAATCCAAACTTAGCTTTCAAGTGCAAGTGCAGGGAAATGTGTGAGTCATTGGTTCACCACGCCGACTCTGGCCATAGTTTCTCTAGAGAAGTGCTGTATCAAGGCGTGAGTAACAAGTAATCACTCACGAACAAACTTCCTGCTCACTAGTCAAACATTTAACATTTGATAACTTGTTTCCTCAGTAATCACAAAATATTTCAGGTCTCTTTGGAAACTAAAAAGGATCAGACCCTATTTCTCATCAAAAATATTCAGACTATTGGTTCATTCCAGAGTTGTGCAGATTGAAAGGGAAAAGATAAAGTATTTAGAGGTCTTTTACTAAGGTGCGGTAGCATCTTTAACTCGCAGTAGAAATCAGCAGGTGGTCAACGCCAAGACGCCCATTATATTCCTATTGGCATCTCGGCATTTAGTACCAGCTGATTTCTACCACAAGCTAAAAACACTACAGTGCCTTAGTAAAAGACCCACTTTTCCTGTTCAATCTGCACAGTTCTGAAATGAATTACCATTAGCATCGATGATAAATAGAAATAAAACAAAAGAAATTAAGATACCTTTCTTTATTAAACTAAATACATTTTTTGATGAGCTTTCAAAGGTAACCCTTCTTCAGATCAGAAATTCAGAAACTCATTAGCTTTGAGAAGTTAACCTGACTATATTCTTTTCAGATGGCAGCTCAAAACATTTTTATTTTACAATTTGTTTTTCAATTTTAAGAGCATATTTTTAGTAGCTGAATTCTGTTGATTGATTTTCAAAATTTTATTTTGATTCTAGGTTTTAAAATTTTAGGGCCCTGTTTACTAAGGTGTGCTACCATTTTTAGCGCATGCACAAATTATAAAGGAATATTGTGGGCGCCTACACAGCGCACACTAATAGTTAGCATGCACTAATGCTCCTCTAGTGTGGCTTAGTAAACAGGGCCCTTATTTTGATTATACATAGGTATTGTTTTTATGTCTTTTGTAATCAGCCTATAACTTTGAGGCTTAGGCAGAATATAAGCACTCGTATTTGTATCTGTATCATGAACAAAATGTCATCAACGTATAGCATGTTGTGAGCTCTAATGTTTGTATAAAATAGAGGAGACAAAAGGGCACCCTTTCCTAGTTTCCCCTATGTTAGTTAAACACCCCTGAATACCCCCCATTCACCCTTATTGGCCTGTAGGAGCTGCATTGATTTTGGATCCTCAAATGCTCCCCATTCCAGATTCCATTAAACATATCCAGCATCTTAGATGTGAATATTTATATGAGAATCTTGTGACAGCTCCAACCCAGATGCCTTTCCCTCTTTAAGGTCTTTGATGGTTTGATCAACTTCCATTACCATTCTAACCATTGCACCCTCTCCTCATCCAACCTTCGAAGCTCAACCATTCTTAGAAAATTGTCTGTTTTACCTTCCTGGATTCCCTCCTTACCCTTATACAACACATCATTGAAAACATTACCTTATATCCTCATCCATCTGGTGCATAATTCCACTTGATCCCTTTATCTGAACACTTTTGAATCTAGCCAGCCTTTCTTCAAATTATTTGCCCATTACCCTCCTTGAAAAGTATTTGCTTCATTAGATCTAGGGAATGAACAATTTGATCTGTAACTCCCTGTGTTCCGTTGAAGTTCCTAGGATTTGTGCTCCATATCCATTTTCAATGTTGTCCTCAACAGCATCTCTTCCTTTACTTTTTTCTCATCAAATAACTGGCTTTAGAGATCAGTTTACCCCTTAGGTAAGCATTCATCATCTTTCTCACATACACCATCTCTCCGCTTCAGCCGCCTTAGTATTTTTAAAATATTCTACCAAATCCTCCCTAATTTCCTTGCATACTTCCTCCCTGTCTAACAAACTCATATTTAGTTGCCAAAGACAGAGAGAGAATGTTTGCTGTGGGATCACAGACTTCACCCACACTTCATCATGGTCTAACCACCCTACCAGGTCCGTTGTGGCATCTAGCATCCTCACTATGATCAAAGCTTCTACTAAAATCAAGTCTTTGCAGGAATAGCTTCCATGCCTTGTGAGAAAAAGGTATAGCTTCTTTCCCCCTCATTTTAAAACCATCATATGTCAATCAGTTGCAACCTATTCATGACTTTTTAAGAAAAGAATTTTTCTTTGAACTCTAAACCATCTATCCCCCAAAGCTGTCTGCTCGAGATTTAATGTTAAAATCCCCACACCAAATTACTGTGCCCTCCCCTTTTTGTTCCACCTTACCTTGAAGTGACTCAAAAAAGTGTTCCTGCTTAGAATTAGGTCCATACATCCCTACCAGTATAAATATCATTTAATTTAACATTGCTTTCACTATGATATACCTTCCCATCTCATCCCACCCTGTCTTTTCACCTCCAGCTTAAAATCCCTAGGTATTAATATTCCAGCCTTCTTTTCTGTGCTCCACACAATTTGCTGCCAGAAACCTATGTGGATACTATTCAGTAAGGCTTCATCTTTGCAGTTAAAGTGTGTCTCTTGCATACAGACATCATCCATCTGCCCACTCCTCACCTCTTTGAACATCCTCTATCACTGTTCCTCACTATTAAGGCATTTCACATTCAAAATAATAGGGCCCTGTTTACTAAGCTGCATTACAGGTGCGTTAACCATGTACATGCCTACAATATCCCTACAGGCGCCTAAATGGTAGCACACACGTTAATTGTAGGTGCGTTAAAAATGCTAATGCTCCTTAGTAAACAGGGCCCATAGTTTTTAAAGTGCCCTTCATATCACCTATTCTCTCCTCCTCCCCGCTTTTCCTACTCTGACCCATAGTTATTGATCCATTGTGAAACATTGCCCTTCCTCCACCCCACTCTTTCTACTCCAACCCATAGTTATTGCTCCTTCCTGAAACATTACCCTTCCTCCACCCTCCCCATCCCCTGCATTCACACCCACGCTGGGCCTCCTTCCAAGGAAATGAATGTCCACACCGGGCTTCCTCCATGTACATAGCCCTTGCCCCCAAACTGTAAGCATATCAGATTTTCCCCTTACTGACTCCCCATCTTATTTCTATATCTGCATAATTAATCCTTCACTCTCATATATTCATGTTCCACTCATTCTAAACACATGTCCTTAATGATTCGAAATCAGACCCATTACTACTTAGTTTCTAGTGCTCTACAGTCTCTGATTCTCCTGCTTTCTCCATCCTACTCTGCTCAATGTCTACTGTTCATGCCTTCCTGGTATCTTCCATGTTCTCCAGCAAACTTGTTTCAACACCACCTGCACTAGGTTTTCCACTCCTCCTGCTACTTTCCACCATATTCAGTTGTCAGTCCTTCCACTACAGCTTCTTCAGTGTGGATTGCACCCTCTTTGTAATTCCATTAATAGTGAAGGCTAAGCCAAAGGGGAACAGCCAGGAGTAAGGTAATCCGTCTTGGATTCATAGTGACATCCTTGAAGTCCCTTTGCTTCTGTAACATGACAGAAGCAAAGCCAGAGTACATTGCAGCCTTATGGCTCTCCCAGTCAACCAGGGAGAACCACAATCATTTCCTTAACTGTGTAATTGTACAGGCAGAAAATATTGTCCCGATTTACTTTTCCCTGCCTTTCCCAAGGGTCTGTCAACTTTCTGTTGTAATGTCCATGTCACTCACTGTATATTCACTGTAGGCCAGAACCATCTCACAGATCGATTTGTTTTTTGCAACATCTACATCGTCCTCATAATCGGTTAGCTGGTACTCTGATCTTCAAGTTGTTCCACTGCATCTTGTTTTTAAGTCCTCATCTAGAAGCTGATACTTAAATTCCTCTCCATCTCTACTAGTCCTCTGTGCTCCTTCACTCTTCCATACATTGTCCTGTAGTGTCTCCAACAAATCACCTCTCACAGTTGATACCTCTACATTTATTTCTTGAAACCAGGTTTGCGGCTGTTGTCTGGTAACCTGCTACATACACTGCTTTCCTCATAGATGGAAACAGCTTTCACTTCTTTCCCACCTCAAAATCACTTGCACCATCTTGGAAGCCCCTCGCTTTGCTCCTTGACCTGTGCTGAATGGAAAGTCCTTCATATCTACCACTCTGCTACGAGTACTCGATATGGATGAATCCCACTTTCGTTGCTCCACCATTCTCTGTGGTTTTTGGCACTTCTTGCTTTATGGGATTTGGGATTTCCATTTTATTAAAGGACTGTATGGTGAAGCACCTTGGTTATCTGTCCAGGCCAGTTGCTGATGTCATTTCCTCCACTCTCCTGGCTTAATGCTGCAGGAGAACCTGAGAGCTTGATAGAAATGCTCCACTGCGCAAACTACCTGTTTTCTTTTGTCGACTGTTCCCTTTATAGCAGCTGCCAGTTGAAGCTGCTGAGCTTCCTGATTACTTCCTGCCTCTCTGACCTTCCATCAGGCTACTCCACACTCCAGTGCAGTAGGAGCTTAATGAAAGTGGTTCTGCTGCGCTGGCGGCTGATTATGCTCTCTGGACTACCTCTCACCTCTCCTTGCTACAGTTGCTTGTCTGTGCTGCTCCTTTGTGGGCTCATGGGAGCCTGACCATAGCTGATGAATATGTACACTGATGTATTCACACCCTGTCTGCACAGACAGACACAAACCTCTTCCGCTGTTATATCTGTAGGCAGAGTAATCTTTGTCTCTACATAATACTATAAATATGCATAACTCATGGTACATGTTTACCACGACTGGTTTTTGAATCCATTTGTCATCTCTCTTAAAGGACAGAAATACAGATCCTGTCCCTTCTTTAAATTGTGAAAGTGTTGATTATTTCTCAGGAAAGGTTGTTGAATTATGTAACTGCTTTGGTAATTGATCTTTCTTTTCTTTTTAAAATTATTTATTTATAAGCTTTCACAATTTTACAAGCATTAAATCATGAAACATATCAATATACATCCATTAGGAAATACAAAATATTAAGAATATAAACATATTTTCCAAAAGAAAGAAAAAAAAAATCAAAGGAATATATTCTTCCATAAGCCCTCAATCAAAATGAGAGAGACCATTAGGACATCAAACATAGTATTGAAAGTATTTTAGAAAATAGGCGCCCAGTGTTGACTTCTTCTGGGGGAGAGTTGGAAATGTATAAGTTTTGGTAGTTATAATGATTAGTCCTTGGGAATTGTCCCTTTCTTTGAGTGATCGTTCTAATGTAGTCAATACTCATACAGAAATTGTGCTGGTTGCCACTGTGTCAGTATTTCTCTAGATTAGCCAGGATAAGGTTTCTAAATTTCTAGATAGAAGTACACCCACAACATGTATGAAAGATCCCTGAATTCTGAAACTGGTATCTCTAATTTTGTAAAACAATATATATATATCCTTGCATACTTCAGCACAATATCTGCAGGATTTCAGTTTTGATAACTTCTCATTGGACCCATTCAGTCCAGATTTAGACCTGGCCAGAGGGGGGAATAATCTTAGGGCCCTGTTTGCTAAGGTGTACTTATGTTTTTAGCATGCGCTAATGCTAGAGACACCCACATATTCCTATTGGTGTCTCTTCATTAGCACGCGCTAATTTTTAGCATGTGCTAAAAACGCTAACGTTCCTATAGCATGGCTTAATAAACCAGGGCCCTTAGCTCCTTAGTTGGATGAGCTTTAACTCTCTCTTGATAACAGGAAGTCTGTTTTGATTTCAAGAGCTTTTTTTTCTACGTTTAACATGCTTGAACATACTTATTCTTCTAAGCAGACGTTGCTCGTTCAGACTGGATGGCATTGTTTTAAATTGGATGTGTTCTCTCTTCTCTCTAAATGTTTTCAACTGATAAAATGGGAAACTACCTGCTCTAAAACACAGAATCTGTGGTAGAGGGTACCTCTGGGAACATTTTATCTCCTTTCTTTAATATTTATTTGGGACCTTTAGACAAGATTATCATTGATTTTGGCATTTCATATCAGATGTATGCTGATGAAACAGCTATATATCTCTATTGATTCAAGCCAAGACCATGCAGCTAAATCAGCTAAATTGCTACTTATGGGCAGTGGTGAACTTGATGAGAATGAATAAGTTGAGTTTGAATTCAACCAAATCAGTTATTCAGATTAATTTTTTTAAACCCTCTTCGAGATTGACAGTATTTACCAAATCTGGAGTCAACAAGCCTATAGTTTGGATATATGTTTAGATTCAGCTTTTTATGTTAATTTCAAATGCAAATAGTTGCAAAAAGCTGCTTTTTGAAATTATACTTTATTTGACAAATTAAACAGTATTTGTTGGAAGATATTCAAATTTTCCCCATTCCTTTATTTCATAAATTGATATTTATAGGGGTGTGTGGCCAAGATGGCAGCACACTCATTTGGAACGCCATACCTGCTTGGCTTTTCTAGTTCTTTACTTGCTGTTTCCCCTTTCTGACTGTGCCTTATACCAAGCCTAAGAGGTCTTTGAAGGCCTTTCCCGTGCTGGCCCAAACCTCCTCTCCAGTCCAGCAAATATTTGAATAGTATGCCTCCAAACAACTTCAGGACTGCCGAGAGGAGAGCCCTGCTGGGTGAGGGAGCGTCCATATTCTTGGGGCAAGATGTTCCTCTGTCCCCTCCAGCATCCACTACACCACTGTGTTTGTCAGCTATCCGCGCCCTGACTGTAGGTGTTCCAGAAGCAGATGACGCGTTATCAGAACCCCAAGGCATGGGGGTTAGGGATCCTGAAGAGTTAGCTACCGAAGTTGAGACAACAAGGTCTGCGGCTTGTGACTTTAGAGGTAATTTGGGAGGCTCTGAAGAAGCTGGATTTGACGGCTAATAAATCGCCTAGTGAGATTTATGGCTTGGCAGTCAAGGTTGACTTGCTATCAAAATATGTTGAGATGGTTAGGCAGGATTATATGGGATATTTCCAGCAGACCCAATCAGAGATTAAAGAATTAAAAGAAATTAAAAGATACTGCCTCTACAGTTATTAATGAAAGAACGGTGATACAACGAAAATTTGAACAGCTTGAAAACTTTAACCGCAGACTGAATTTATGGGTCCTTAATTTTCCTAAGGCAGTTGGTCTGGATCCCATTGAATACTTCAAAAAAAATATTTAGTGGAAATGTTAGCTTCCTTTAAATGCTATGCCTCTGTTTAATAAGATTTATTATATTTGCCAAGTGCTTCAAGAAATACAATGGGATCTGCAGTGGGTCAGCAAGTACCAGAAGAAAATACATTAAAAGATTTATCAGCAGTTTTGGAAGAGTCGTTCTCGGATGTTCAAGAAAGAGCTGCTTTGTTAGTGTCATTTGTTTTTGAGCAGGATCTCAACTATGTAATGAAGTTGTACTTTTGTAACTCCAGAGTGACTTTTTGTGGTCAAAAACTGGTTATTTCCTGATGTGACTAAGGCAACTCAGGATAGAAGTAAATAAAAGTAAAGCTAATAGGAAAACATGTCTTAATCAGTGGAGCAGTAAGTAGCAAACAAACACCCGCAGCCAAGATACAGCATTACTTAACTAGTAGATGCAACTAAGGGGACCTCACTTACTCCCTCCTTAGAATTAATAAATTCCTGCAGTTTCTTTGGGTCAAAAAAACCCCATAATTAATTAGGTTTAGAGACACTATACATCTACAGGGAAATTTTAACAGAAATACACCACCTAAGTTGAGAACTGTTGGTTTTAAGGCCAAGAATTCTCTCCTTTTGTGTGTTCCTAGCTAGATCAGGAAAAACTTGAATTTTCGATCCCCAAAAAATAGCATTTATATGATGAAAATAGGAACAAACTATGTTGTTTCTGTCTGGCTCTAAGGCAAAAGTCACCAGAAGAGTAGTCCATTCTCAGGGCCGTGCCTAGGGTCTTTGGTGCCCCCCTGCAGACTATCAATTGGGCCCCCCCCCCCCCCGTGTGGCACAAGATGCAAAGGAAATAGGAGCTGTAAGATGGAGAGCATCTTTGTGGGATTGCTGAACAAATAGAGGGTTTACAACCACTTACTTTTCGTGCTTTCATGTTCACGAAATTAGTAATTAAATCTTTGATATCTAACTGGGCATATATCATTCTCAATAGCAATCATGGCAAGGCTTACAAGCCTTTCTTGCGAAATACTTGATCGCAAATAATCCTATATAATAATTCTCACCTCCAACAGGATGTGCCTGGGACCGTGCCTCCCTCGGAGGTGGTCTGCTAGGCATGCACGCACTGACGTCAGTGACAGCTGATACCAAAGCAAGGGGAGGAGTAGGGAAACACGCGGCACGTGTGTCTGACGTCAGACGCACGCAGAGCAACTTGGACACAAAATCATTGAAGAAGCAACGCCTCGAAGGCCAGCACAGGACTTCTGCTGACGGGGGTTGGGGTCCCCCGTCAGCACAGGTATTGGACGGCGGCGGGGGACGGTTTTCGCTGAGAAGGGGGGGGTCGACTGGGTTGCGGAAAGGGGGTGAAAACGGAGGGGGCAGAGTCTGGAACAGCGAGGGAAGGAGGGTGGGGGATGGCCTTGCTAGCGCCTGTTTCCTTCCCTTTTGAAACGGGCATTTTTACTAGTTTTTTATGATTTTTAACCGTGAAAATGATCGCTCACCACTTGCCACACTGACAGGAATTGTCAGCATATTCTTAGAAACAAATTGCTATACATTGCAAAATAAGATAGCAGATGTAAATTCTCAAAGTGGACATATTCCAAACACTAAAATGAAATAAAATGATTTTTCTCTACCTTTGTTGTCTGGTGACTTTCTTTTTCTGATCATTGATAAGTCTCTGACTCTAAAGTTTAGCAATTTCATTAAAGCAAAATATATTTTCACATATCACAGACTCTTCCTATCCAAGGAGAATCGTTTATATAAAAACAAACACCAAAAAAACCAATCAGATTTTCACTTACCAGCTCTTCTACACTACACGTCAGCTAAACTTCCTCTGAAACTACTATTGGAACATCAGCCAATGAAGTGGCTTTTAGCTGCAGCTATCCGGTTACCTGATAATTATGCAAACATCATTGCAGTCATGCCCTCCTCTCGGTGTACAAGCTCAGAGAAAAAAAAAAAGAAAAAAACTTTGAACCACTTACAGATTTTAACAATTACACTATTTAGTTTTTATTTCTCCCCAGTCTCACTTGCACGCCTCCCTCCAAACCTGGCTGTTCTCTTTAATTTGAATGTTGTTCAAGCTCACCCTGAATGAGGAGTTCTTCCCACACCAAAGACATATATAGCACTGGTTGTATTCTTTCAAACAACTTCAGCAGAGCCTGCCTGCCTCAGTGAGCACTGCATCGAAGAGGGGAGGGCAGGGGAGAGGAGAATCACAGCTTCAGGTAAAACATTTTGCGAGTGAGCTGACCTCAGGAAAAAGGAGCCTCCAGAGGTCAGCGCCCCCTGCGGTGCTTACCCCGCTTACCGTGTTGGCACGGCCCTGTCCGTTCTGTTATTACTTCTAAAGAACTTTCCAAGAATTCAGTCAAATTTAAATCAGGTTGAGGTTACTCTGATGGTAATCTTGAAATTCCCATTATATATTGGGCTCTAACTATAGGCAGATAGCCTTCAGCCAGAATACCCAGTATTTCACAGAAGTATTTTTTAACATATCCAACGCTGGAATAAGCGGTGATTTAGGAAAGTTTAGGAATCTCAAATTATTCCTTCTACCCTGATTTTCCAAATATTCAAGCTTGTGAGCCTGAATATTTTTCTCCTTAATGACTGTTAATGACAGGAGCTGATAAGTTTGTTTTAACTCCCCTAAAGGAGTTAGAAATCTGCAGAAGGGAAGAGTTCAAATTTTGTATTGCATCCCATAGAGGCTCCATTGTTACCATAGCTGGTCTCATCAAACCTCCATTCCCTCTGGGAGCAGGGCCCTGGGTAAACAAAGAAGGAGGCTCAATAGCCTGTCTGTCTTCCGATGTTGTAACCCCTGGGGACGACATGGCGACGGGTCCTCCTCAGCCAGCAAAGGAAGCTTGTCCCACCTCGGGTGCCTCAGCATGCTGCCTATCCGTCGTCTCAAAACTGCTTCCGGGTTGTGGGGGAGCTGTGCTTGAGGGAGGACTAAGTGTAACTCCCTTGATGCTGCTGTCCGCATCTACAACTGCGGAACCCCCTGAAGCGGGTGTAAGCGCTCTCTGCGCTCAAACTCCGAAGTTCACTAGAGTAGCCTGGCGTGTGGTAGGGGTTGCAACCAGGCTCGAGGAGGTAATAGCTTTGGTTTTCCTTTTTCTTTTCCCCATTACCAACAGGGGAAAGTTCCAAACGCTTGGCCTCACAGAGCTTCAGGAACTCAAAAAATGCACATCTGCTCCAATCGCCATCTTGGATCCTCAGTCATTCAAAATGATTTAAGTGCATAACTTCTGGTTACTGGCCTCCTTTGCAAGTGTTTAGTGCAATACTTACAGTAGGTGTCAAGTATACCTTTTTGTTCCAGCCCAATTAATAGCTTTTTTTGGACTGTAAGAAAGTCTCAAATAATTTGTTGGATTTATTGTAATATAATCTGAGGATTTAAGAACATAAGTATTGCCATACTGGGACAGGCTTTAAGGTCCATCAAGCCCAGCATCCTGTTTCCAACAGTGGCCAATCCAGGATACAAGTACCTGGCAAGATCCCAAAAGAGTACAATGCATTTTATGCTGCTTATCCTAGAAATAAGCAGTTGATTTTCCCCAAGTCTATTGTAATAATGACTTACATAGTAACATTGTAACATAGTAGATGACGCAGAAAAAGACCTGCACGGTCCATCCAGTCTGCCCAACAAGATAACTCATATGTGCTAATTTTTGTGTATACCCTACTTTGATTTGTACCTGTGTTCTTCAGGGCACAGACCATATAAGTCTGCCCAGCACTATCCCTGCCTCCCAACCACCAGCCCCGCCTCCCAACCACCGGCTCTTATGGACTTATGGACTTTTCAATTAGGAAGCTAGCCAAACCTTTTTAAAACCCCACTAAGCTAACTGCTTTTACTGCATTCTCTGTACACGAATTCCAGAGTTTAATTACATGAGTGAAGAAATAATTTCTCTGATTTGTTTCAAATTTACTACTTTGCAGCTTCATTACATCCCCCCTCCCCCAGTCCTAGTATTTTTGGAAAGAGTAAACAAGCGATTCACGTCTACCCATTTCACTGCAATCATTATTTTATAGATCTCTATCATATCTCCCCTCAACCATCTTTTTTTCCAAGCTGAAGAACCCTAGCCACTTTAGCCTTTCCTCATAGTGAAGTCATCCCATCCCATTCATTTTCGTTGCCCTTCTCTGTACCTTTTCTAATTCCATTAAATATTTTTTTGGAGATGTGGTGACCAGAATTTGAGGTCAATATTTGAGGTGCAGTTACATCATGGAGCGATGCAAAGGCATTATATAACATCCTTTTTGTTTTCCACTCCTTTCCTAATAATACCTAACATTCTGTTTGCTTTCTTCGCCGTCGCTGCACACTGAGCAAAGGGTTTCAATGTATCATCAGCGATGACACCCAGGTCATTTTCCTGGTCAGTGACTCCTAATGTGGAACCTTGCATTATGTAGTTGTAGTTTGGGTTTCTCTTTCCCACATGCATCACTTTGCACTTGCTGACATTAAACATCATCTGCCATTTGGATGCCCAGTCTCCAAGTCTCATAAGGTAATTTTTTTACAATCCCCTTGCAATTTAACAACTTTGAATAACTGTCATCAGCAAATTTAATTACTTCACTAGTTACTTTCATCTCTAGGTCATTTATAAATATGTTAAAAAGCAGTGGTCCCAGCACAGTCCCCTGGGGAACCCCACTATCTACCCTTCTTCATTGAGAATACTGACCATTTAACCCTACTCTCTGTTTTCTATATTTTAACCAGTTGTTAATCCACAGTAGAACACTACCTAATATCCTATGACTCTCCAATTTCCTCTGGAGTCATTCATGAGGTACTTTGTCAAATGCCTTTTGAAAATCCAGGTACACAATACTGACCGGCTCACCTTTATCCACATGTTTGTTCACCCTTTCAAAGAAATGTAATAGATTGGTAAGGCAAGTTTCCCTTCACTAAATCCATGTTGGCTTTGTTTCATTAATCCATGCTTTTGAATATGCTCTGTAAATTTGTTCTTTATAATAGTCTCTACCATTTTGTCTGGCACCAACGCCAGGCTCACCGGTCTATAATTCCCGAATCACCTCTGGAACCTTTTTTAAAAATCGGCGTTACATTGGCCACCCTCCAAGCTTCTGGTACCATGCTTGATTTTAAAGATAAATTACATATTACTGACAATAGTTGTGCAAGCTCAGTAGTCTGGGTTGAATACCATCCAGTACAGGCATTTTGCTACTCTTCAATTTGTCAAATTGCACCATTACATCTTCCAGGTTTATAGAGATTTCATTCAGTTTCTCTGAGTCGTCTGCTTTGAATACCATTTCTGGCACCGGTATCTCTCCCAAATCTTCCTTGGTGAAGTCCAAAGCAAAGAATTCATTTAATCTCTCTGCGATGGCTTTGTCTTCCCTGAATGCCCCTCGTATCCCTCAGTCATCTAACAGTCCAAATGATTCTTTTGCCAGCTTCTTGCTTCAATATACCTAAAAAACATTTTACTATGTTTTTTTGCCTCCAGTACAATCTTTTTTTCAAAGTCCGTCTTTGCCTTCCTTATCAGCGCTTTGCATTTGACTTGCCATTCCTTATGCAGTTTATTATTTTCAGTCAGATTCTTCCATATTCTGAAGGATTTTCTTTTAGCTTTAATAGCTTCCTTCACCTTACTTTTTAACCGTTCTGCTGTCATTTGGTCTTTCTTCCTCCTTTTTTAATACGTGGAATATATTTGGCCTGGGCTTCCAGGATGGTATTTTTGAACAGCATCCATGCCTGATATAAAATTTTGACCTTTACAGCTGCTCTTCTAAGTTTCTTTTTTTTTTTTTTTGCCATTCTTCTCATTTTACCATAGTCTCCTTTTTGAAAGTTAAATGTTAACATATTGGATTTCCTGTGTGTACTTACTCCAAAGCCGATAACAAATCTGATCATATTATGATAATGGTTATCAAGCGGCCCCAGCACCATTACCTCCTGCACCAGATCATGTGCTCCACTAAGGACTAGGTCTA
>NW_021962977.1:0-21496 GCF_901765095.1 Microcaecilia unicolor
AAAGTTCAACACCCTAACCCCTAGCCCACTCCTCCACTAAGGTGGAGATCTTTTTGAAGAACTCATGATTTGAAACTTAATTTCAGTCTACAGAACAGCCAAGGAGAGCTAAAAAAGGTTTGTATCCACCTTTGTTTCTTCCTATGAAACTGCCTGTCTAACAAACGTCAGTGCTCTGTAGATTTCAATGGAGAACCATAGGTAAGCTAAGCAGAGAAAAGTTACAATGTTGGAATGCCTAGAATTTATATCAGTAAAGAGCAGAATCCTCATTTTCAAGTGCTGAACAAAATATACCTAAAGTAGATTTATAACAATTGGAAGCAAACAAGCATGAAAGCAGATTTTGAAATTACAACAGGGGCTCCAACTAAGGGTTTGCAAGGCAATTGGCATTTTCTAAAGTGGAGATCTTTACATCCACATTTGTTTCTTCCTATGAAACTGTCTGTGTAACAGACATTCAGTGCTCTGTAGATTTCAATGGAGCAGCATACGTTAGAGAAGCAGAGATATGTTACATGGTTGGAATGCCTAGAATTTATCTCAGTAAAGAGCAGAATCCTCATTTTCAAGTACTGAACAAAATATATCTAAAGCAGAATTATAACACTGGGAAGCAAACGAGTATGAAAGCAGATTTTGAAAAACACAGTAGCTGTAACTAAGGGTAGGCAAAGTAACTGGCATTTTCTGAAGTAGAGATCTTTACATCCACATTTGTTTCTTCCTATGAAACTGCCTGTGTAACAGACATTCAGTGCTCTGTAGATTTCAATGGAGCAGCATAGGTTAGAGAAGCAGAGATATGTTACATGGTTGGAATGCCTAGAATTAACCTCAGTAAAGAGCAGAATCCTCATTTTCAAGTGCTGAACAAAATATACCTAAAGTAGATTTATAACAATTGGAAGCAAACCAGCATGAAAGTAGTGTTACTTGCCCAGAGTCAAAAAGAGCTGTCTGTGTCTAAAGTGGGAATTGAACTCAGTTTCTCAGCTCTCCCAAACCAAAGTTCAACACCCTAACCACTAGCCCACTCCTCCACTAAGGTGGAGATCTTTTTGAAGAACTCATGATTTGAAACTTAATTTCAGTCTACAGAACAGCCAAGGAGAGCTAAAAAAGGTTTGTATCCACCTTTGTTTCTTCCTGTGAAACTGCTTGTGTAACAGACATTCAGTGCTCTGTAGATTTCAATGGAGCAGCATAGGTTAGAGAAGCAGAGATATGTTACATGGTTGGAATGCCTAGAATTAACCTCAGTAAAGAGCAGAATCCTCATTTTCAAGTACTGACAAAATATATCTAAAGTAGAATTATAACACTTGGAAGCAAACAAGCATGAAAGCAGATTTTGAAATTACAACAGGGGCTCCAACTAAGGGTTTGCAAGGCAATTGGCATTTTCTAAAGTGGAGATCTCTACATCCACATTTGTTTCTTCCTATGAAACTGCCTGTCTAACAAACATTCAGTGCTCTGTTCATTTCTATGGCGCACCATAAGGGAGATAAGTAGAGAAATGTTACAATGTTGGAATGCATAGAATTAACCTCAGAAAAGAGCAGAATCCTCATTTTCAAGTGCTGAACAAAATATACCTAAAGTAGAATTATAACAATTGGAAGCAAACCAGCATGAAAATAGTGTTACTTGCCCAGAATCAAAAAGCTGTCTGTGTCTAAAGTTGGAATTGAACTCAGTTTCTCAGCTCTCCCAGACCAAAGATCAACACCCTAACCACTAGCCCACTCCTCCACTAAGGTGGAGATCTTTTTGAAGAACTCATGATTTGAAACTTAATTTCAGTCTACAGAACAGCCAAGGAGAGCTAAAAAAGGTTTGTATCCACCTTTGTTTCTTCCTGTGAAACTGCCTGTTTAACAAACGTACAGTGCTCTGTAGATTTCAATGGAGAACCCTAGGTAAGCGAAGCAGAGAAAAGTTACAAGGTTGGAATGCCTAGAATTAACCTCAGTAAAGAGCAGAATCCTCATTTTCAAGTATTGAACAAAATATATCTAAAGCAGAATTATAACACTGGGAAGCAAACGAGTATGAAAGCAGATTTTGAAAAACACAGTAGCTGTAACTAAGGGTAGGCAAAGTAACTGGCATTTTCTGAAGTAGAGTTCTTTACATCCACATTTGTTTCTTCCTATGAAACTGCTTGTGTAACAGACATTCAGTGCTCTGTAGATTTCAATGGAGCAGCATAGGTAAGAAAAGCAGAGATATGTTACATGGTTGGAATGCCTAAAATTAACCTCAGTAAAGAGCAGAATCCTCATTTTCAAGTGCTGAACAAAATATATCTAAAGTAGAATTATAACACTTGGAAGCAAACAAGCATGAAAGCAGATTTTGAAATTACAACAGGGGCTCCAACTAAGGGTTTGCAAGGCAATTGGCATTTTCTAAAGTGGAGATCTTTACATCCACATTTTTTTCTTCCTATGAAACTGCCTGTCTAACAAACATTTAGTGCGCTGTTCATTTCTATGGAGCACCATAAGGGAGAACTGTTACAATGTTGGAATGCCTCGAATTAACCTCAGTAAAGAGCAGAAGCCTCATTTTCAAGTGCTGAACAAAATATACCTAAAGTAGAATTATAACAATTGGAAGCAAACCAGCATGAAAATAGTGTTACTTGCCCAGAATCAAAAAGAGCTGTCTGTGTCTAAAGTGGGAATTGAACTCAGTTTCTCAGCTCTCCCAGACCAAAGTCCAACACCCTAACCCCTAGCCCACTCCTCCACTAAGGTGGAGATCTTTTTGAAGAACTCATGATTTGAAACTTAATTTCAGTCTACAGAACTACCAAGTAATAGCTAAACAAGTTTTGCATCCACTTTTGTTTCTTCCTATGAAACTGCCTGTCTAACAAACGTACAGTGCTCTGTAGATTTCAGTGGAGAACCCTAGGTAAGCTAAGCAGAGAAAAGTTACAAGGTTGGAATGCCTAGAATTAACCTCAGTAAAGAGCAGAATCCTCATTTTCAAGTACTGAACAAAATATATCTAAAGTAGAATTATAACACTTGGAAGCAAACAAGCATGAAAGCAGATTTTGAAATTACAAAAGGGGCTCCAACTAAGGGTTTGCAAGGCAATTGGCATTTTCTAAAGTGGAGATCTTTACATCCACATTTGTTTCTTCCTATGAAACTGCCTGTGTAACAGACATTCAGTGCTCTGTAGATTTCAATGGAGCAGCATACGTTAGAGAAGCAGAGATATGTTACAAGGTTGGAATGCCTAGAATTTACCTCAGTAAAGAGCAGAATCCTCATTTTCAAGTACTGAACAAAATATATCTAAAGCAGAATTATAACACTGGGAAGCAAACGAGTATGAAAGCAGATTTTGAAAAACACAGTAGCTGTAACTAAGGGTAGGCAAAGTAACTGGCATTTTCTGAAGTAGAGATCTTTACATCCACATTTGTTTCTTCCTATGAAACTGCTTGTGTAACAGACATTCAGTGCTCTGTAGATTTCAATGGAGCAGCATAGGTTAGAGAAGCAGAGATATGTTACATGGTTGGAATGCCTAGAATTAACCTCAGTAAACAGCAGAATCCTCATTTTCAAGTATTGAACAAAATATATCTAAAGTAAAATTATAACACTTGGAAGCAAACAAGCATGAAAGCAGATTTTGAAATTACAACAGGGGCTCCAACAAAGGGTTTGCAAGGCAATTGGCATTTTCTAAAGTGGAGATCTTTACATCCACATTTGTTTCTTCCTATGAAACTGCCTGTCTAACAAACATTTAGTGCGCTGTTCATTTCTATGGAGCACCATAAGGGAGAACTGTTACAATGTTGGAATGCATAGAATTAACCTCACGAAAGAGCAGAATCCTCATTTTCAAGTGCTGAACAAAATATACCTAAAGTAGAATTATAACAATTGGAAGCAAACCAGCATGAAAATAGTGTTACTTGCCCAGAATCAAAAACAGCTGTCTGTGTCTAAAGTGGAAATTGAACTCAGTTTCTCAGCTCTCCCAGACCAAAGTTCAACTCCCTAACCCCTAGCCCACTCCTCCACTAAGGTGGAGATCTTTTTGAAGAACTCATGATTTGAAACTTAATTTCAGTCTACAGAACAGCCAAGGAGAGCTAAAAAAGGTTTGTATCCACCTTTGTTTCTTCCTATGAAACTGCTTGTCTAACAAACGTCAGTGCTCTGTAGATTTCAGTGGAGAACCCTAGGTAAGTTAAGCAGAGAAAAGTTACAAGGTTGGAATGCCTAGAATTAACCTCCGTAAAGAGCAGAATCCTCATTTTCAAGTACTGAACAAAATATATCTAAAGTAGAATTATAACACTTGGAAGCAAACAAGCATGAAAGCAGATTTTGAAATTACAACAGTAGCTGTAACTAAGGATAGGCAAAGTAACTGGCATTTTCTGAAGTAGAGATCTTTACATCCACATTTGTTTCTTCCTATGAAACTGCCTGTCTAACAAACATTTAGTGCGCTGTTCATTTCTATGGAGCACCATAAGGGAGAACTGTTACAATGTTGGAATGCATAGAATTAACCTCAGGAAAGAGCAGAATCCTCATTTTCAAGTACTGAACAAAATATACCTATCTACCTAATGTAGAATTATAACAATTGGAAGCAACCCAGCATGAAAGTAGTGTTACTTGCCCAGAGTCAAAAAGAGCTGTCTTTGTCTAAAGGGGGAATTGAACTCAGTTTCTCAGCTCTACCAGACCAAAGTCCAACACCCTAACCACTAGCCCACTCCTCCACTAAGGTAGAGATCTTTCTGAAGAACTCATGATTTGAAACTTCATTTCAGTGTAAGAACAGCCAAGGAGTAGCTAAACAAGGTTTGCATCCACCTTTGTTTCCTCCTATGAAACTGCCTGTCTAACAAACGTACAGTGCTCTGTAGATTTCAATGGATAAACTTAGGTAAGCTAAGCAGAGAAAAGTTACAAGGTTGGAATGCCTAAAATTAACCTCAGTAAAGAGCAGAATCCTCATTTTCAAATGGTGAACAAATATATATCTAAAGTAGAATTATAACACTTGGAAGCAAACAAGCATGAAAGAAGTTTTTGAAATTACAACAGGAGCTCCAACTAAGGGTTTCCAAGGTAATTGGCATTTTCTAAAGTGGAGGTCTTTACATCCACCTCTGTTTCTTCCTATGAAACTGCCTGTCTATCAAACATTCAGTGCTCTGTAGATTTCAATGGAGAACCCTAGGTAAGCTAAGTAGAGAAAAGTTACAAGGTTGGAATGCCTAGAATTAACCTCAGTAAAGAGCAGAATCCTCATTTTCAAGTACTGACAAAATATATCTAAAGTAGAATTATAACACTTGGAAGCAAACAAGCATGAAAGCAGATTTTGAAATTACAACAGGGGCTCCAACTAAGGGTTTGCAAGGCAATTGGCATTTTCTAAAGTGGAGATCTCTACATCCACATTTGTTTCTTCCTATGAAACTGCCTGTCTAACAAACATTCAGTGCTCTGTTCATTTCTATGGCGCACCATAAGGGAGATAAGTAGAGAAATGTTACAATGTTGGAATGCATAGACTTAACCTCAGAAAAGAGCAGAATCCTCATTTTCAAGTGCTGAACAAAATATACCTGTAGATAGAATGTATTTGGATACAGGCAGCAGATGATGTTTTGTATATTCCTGAGAATCTAGCATGTGATGTTTTTGTTCTTTCCTGAGAAAGTAGCAGAATAGCAGGTGATGTTTGTACATTCCTGAGCAGGTTCACGAGCTGTTCATGTAGAGTTGTTCTTGTAAGCAATGCATGATCATGGTTGTGTAAGCAAAATGTAACCAATAGTAATGATAATACATGTAATATCCATGAATATTCATAGAGTATATAAGAAGGGGATTGACTCCCAAATAAAGAGTTTTTTGCCCAGACACACGAGAGGAGAGTTATTTTGCAACATCTGGTGATCCCCGACGTGATCGGTGAAAACGTGACGTACTTACTACGACTGGAACAGTCAGCGCGCCATTCCTTCTACGGAACACTGTAAGTATGGGGGGAAATTTAACATCATCACATAAACAACATGCACAGGAGCTATATACTATAACGCAAAGATATGGTTCCTCCCGAAATCCAATAACTCTTAAAGATATAGAGCGTTTAATTGAGGAAATAGTTTGTCAATGTCCCTGGTATCCAGAGAAGGGATCATTCGATCCTCAAACATGGGAAAAGATAGGGCAGCAGTTTCGTTTAGAGCCTAGAGTTTCGACTCCTATATTATTGACTTGGAGAGAGATATATTCTACTATAGTAATTCTCTCTTCTGGATTGACAGGCATTACTAACGAAAATATATCCAACAAATTGCCAGGCAAGACCTGGTCTCTTTTACCTCCCGCGACTCTTGGACCTACACCTTCTCCTCCTTCTTGTCGGCTGGCCACCGATATGGGAAGGGAAGAGCAAAACAAAACTCCTGACTTTACTACTACTACCCCTAATAAACCAATTGAAAATATCCAAAACAACAACGCTAATGATAGCGTTATTATTACCAAAACACCAAAGAGCGTAGAACGACCTAGTTTAATTCAATTAGGTATACAGCAAGCACGAAAAAATGGTGAATTCATTTGGAACGATGATCTATGGGATAATTCGGAACCTAATCCTAATTTATACCCAGTTACTAGAACTACAACAATAGAGGCAGGGAACGAAACACATCATGCAGAATGGACTGCTCTACCTTATCAAGTTTTGAGAGAATTACGTAGAGCTATCGTAGAATCAGGTTTAAAAAGTTCATTTGTTCAAGGCATGATAGAAGGGATTAGTAACGGTTACTTAATGACTCCAAAAGATTGGAAAGACCTTTTCCGTATGCTGTTAACTCCTGCGCAATATGTAGTGTGGGATAATGAATATAAGCAAGCAGCACAACTTATCACTGGGACTAATTTGGTGCCTGATCAAATTTATGGATCGGGACCATTTTCAACCCTTGATATGCAAATTCAACAAAACGATACCTGTTTTCAAGCCATAGGCACTTGTATCTTGCGAGCATTTAAAAGAACACCAGAAGGGAATAAACCAACAAAATCTTTTGCATCAATTAAACAGGGTGCAACCGAATCTTACCTTCAATTTGTTAATCGATTGCAGGAAGCTGTAACTAGGCAAATTGATAATCTTGATGCGCAAACAGAGTTATTGATTAAATTAGCCCAAGAAAATGCAAATTCAGATTGCAAAAAGGCATTGCAGACTGTAGCTCATCGCCCAGGAATTACTTTAGCAGATTTATTGAGCGCATGTGCAGATGTGGGGACTCATGGTTATTCTATGAATTTGTTAGCAGGAGCTATACAAAAAGGTAATAAGCCACAGGGGACGTGTTTTAATTGTAAGAAACCAGGACATTTTCGAGCTCAGTGTAGAGCCCCAGGAGGGGGTGCCAACTTTGCAAAAGGACCTTCTCGACCTTCTCGAAAATGTCCTCGATGTCAAAAAGGATATCATTGGGCCAATCAATGTCGCTCTAATCCAATTAATTCCACACCGCCACCCCCAAAAAACTTTGCTCCGGGTTAACTCCTAACCTCGGTCCAAAGGGAGTGCAAGGGTCTTTTGCTCATAGTACTACTGCTACACAAGGTAGTGCAGGAATTGACCTTATTGCAGCGGAATGTAAAACTGCCATCTTACCTCATGAAGTTTTGGTATATAATACTACCTTTAAAGGACCCATTCCAGCGGCTACTGTAGGTTTAGTATTACCTCGCTCCTCTGCATCGAAGGCAGGTATTCATGTTATCCCTGGAGTTATTGATGCTGATTACACAGGCATTGTTAAAATTCAAGTATGGTCCTCATCACCTTTAACAATTTCTCCCGGGGACTCGTGGGCACAATTAATTATTTTACCATATTTTACAGCACCTATTCCTTCTACTGTCTCTCGTACAGGGGGCTTTGGATCTACGCGACAGGTAAGTGCAGTTTTAAAACCGGTTTCTAATGCACGACCCACTGCTCAATTTTTATTGCAACAAAAGCCCTTTGTTGGTATATTAGATACCGGGGCGGATGTTTCTGTCATAGCTTATAAACAATGGCCTGTGGAATGGCCCATTGAAGATACTTCACATGTGACAGGAATAGGGGGAACTCAGTCAGCCTCCCAAAGTTCTCAATGGTTATCTATTACATATCCTAACGATACCAAGGTTCTAGGACATATTAAGCCCTGTATTTTACAAGTACCCTTTAATTTATGGGGTCGTGACCTTTTGGAACAATTAGATGCATCATTGATCCTACCTGATTAACAGTTCATAAATATGTCTTTTTCTCTTCCTTTGGAATGGAAAACTGACAAACCTGTTTGGGTAGAGCAGTGGCCGATTACCAGAGAAAAACTGTTGATTTTACATCAATTGGTGGAAGAACAATTACAATTAAATCACATTGAGCCTACCAATTCTCCATATAATACTCCGGTATTTGTGATCAAGAAAAAATCCGGAAAATGGAGATTTTTACATGACCTACGAGCTATTAATGCGATTTTAGAACCAATGGGCCCGTTACAATGTGGTATTCCAAATCCTAATTTGATTCCTTATGATTATCAATTAGCTATTATAGATCTGAAGGATTGTTTTTTTTCAATTCCTCTCCAGGAAAAAGATTATAAGTCGCATGCCCGACAGTTATGTATCATTCAAAATGGATGCCTCTTTTTATGCTTTACTGTTAACCCTCCAAGGTTACTTGGAGAATCGCCTTTCTTCTCTCTTTATAGGTCATATCCGCAGTCATCAACCTTTTCCTGGTGGTCTGTCTGAAGGGAATGCTCGAGCGGATCGCCATCTTCATTTTTTCTCCACAGCACACTGCAGTCATGAACTTCATCATCAAAATGCACCTAGCCTAGCTCGCCAGTTTCAAATTTCTTTAGAAGAAGCTAGAGCTATTATCAAAAATTGTCCACAATGTTCCTTTTCAGCTCCTACTACCTTTTTTCCTGGAGTTAATCCTCGTGGTCTGGAAGTTAATAGCCTCTGGCAAATGGACGTTACTCACTTTCCCCCTTTTGGTCAATGGTCTAAGCTTCATGTGGTTGTTGATACTCATTCTGGATTTTTGTGGGTCACTGCACAAAAAGGGGAAACTACATCTCATGTCCGCTCTCATCTTCTCCAAGCTTTTGCGGTCATGGGTGTTCCTAAAACTCTCAAGACAGACAATGCCCCTGCTTATACTTCCACCTCCTTACAGGAGTTCCTGACCCTCTGGCATATTGAGCACCTTTTTGGTATCCCCTATAACTCCACTGGTCAAGCTATTGTTGAACGTGCTAATCGCACACTGAAAACTGCTTTAAGTAATCTGACTACAAAAAAAGACGGTATTCTCCGTCATAGAGTAAGCATTGATGAATGCTTAGCACAAATCCTTTACACACTGAATCATCTCAATCTCATCAATAATCCTGCTACAAAAACTTTTTCTTCCAGATTTGAACAACATTTTCGTACTCCTGCCCCACCTTTATCTCGTCCTTTGGTCATATACCGACAACTACCTTCTGATCAGTGGAGTTCCCCTGTGCCTCTCCTTACCTGGGGTCGTGGTTACGCTGCTGTTCAAACAGATTCTGGCCCGGTGTGGATTCCAGCAAAGTGGGTGAAACCTCATGTCGTGGCATCAAGGTCTTCACAACCCAATTCCCAATTTCACACTCACCCTTCAAGGACCGCAGATGCAAACACGCAAACGGTCAGTGACTCGTCAACCTAATGCTCCTGTTACTTGGGGACAAATTAAAGCCTTGAGTCAACAAGCTACAGAGACTTTAGAAAAAGCTCATATTGAAAAGACTGATGATAACTTCGTAGTGGCTATTATTGCAGCGCTTAATGCTAATTCCATTACATTGCTTCTACTGTGTTGTTGTTTGTACATACCTTGTGGACAGTCACAATTACTTCCCACAAAAAATATTTGGGAAGCGTTTGCAATTTCACTGAACCAAACTGATTTCTGTCTTTCTCATCAAAAGGCAGTTGGAGAAGTTTTGGCAACTTGCCTGATTCCAGTATGTCATGATCCTAAAGATATGCAAAATGATACTTGGTTTTATTCACAGCTTCCTGTTAATTCATCCTATCGAAATGCTTCTTATGAATACCATAATTGGGGAACACAAACCCTGTTGCCGCCTACTTTGGCAATGCATGTGAGAACCAATCAAATAGCTAGTATCAATATGACATGTGCTCGTATGGTTAATTGTACCCGATCAAATTGTGTTAATTTTGGACCAACTTTGTTAAATTGTAGCTCCTACGAAAATGTTTCATATATTTATAAATTTACTCATTTACCCCCTGGCTGGTTTTGGTCATGTGGAATGTATACCTTTAATTATATTCCAGCTAATATATCTGATGGTACTACATGCTGTCTAAGTCGACTCACTATGGTACTTCCCAGTAAACATATTTTATTTTCTAACTCCTCACATATGCGATCCAAGCGTATGACCCTTGCTGCCAATTGCAATGATAATGTTAAATTTCTGAGTCAAACTGAATATCTGGCACTTGCATTTTCATTAATAGGTGTCCCTGCATTGGCAGCGGCAAATGCAAAAAATATTCGTGAATTAGCCTGTTGGGCAATTAAATCAATCAATGCAACCTCCACTGCTATTAGTTTACTTAATGCTGAGCAACAGCAATTACGTCATGGAGTTTTACAAAATCGAGCAGCCATTGATTATCTTTTATTACTTAACCATCATGGTTGCGAAGAGTTTCAGGACATGTGCTGTTTTAATTTATCTGACAATTCAAAGGCCATTGACAAACAATTAGCTTTCCTACGGAATTTAACTACTCATATTACTATTCATAATAACCTACTCTCTGATGTATGGGATCAATTGTGGCAATGGATCCCTTGGACCTGGCTCCGCCCTATTATCCAGTATTTAGTCATTGGTATTTTTGTTTTCACTATTTTTTGCTGTTGTATACAATGCATTCCTAACCTTTTTTCTTTATGTTTTCCTCGTCCATTCGCTCCAACACGTCACTCTGCTCAATATGTTTATAAGCTATTACAAACATCTCCACCTCCATCTCCAGCTGGCACACCACGGAGATTTCATTAAAAAAAAAAAAAAAAAAAAAAAAAAAAAGGTGGAGATGTAGATAGAATGTATTTGGATACAGGCAGCAGATGATGTTTTGTATATTCCTGAGAATCTAGCATGTGATGTTTTTGTTCTTTCCTGAGAAAGTAGCAGAATAGCAGGTGATGTTTGTACATTCCTGAGCAGGTTCACGAGCTGTTCATGTAGAGTTGTTCTTGTAAGCAATGCATGATCATGGTTGTGTAAGCAAAATGTAACCAATAGTAATGATAATACATGTAATATCCATGAATATTCATAGAGTATATAAGAAGGGGATTGACTCCCAAATAAAGAGTTTTTTGCCCAGACACACGAGAGGAGAGTTATTTTGCAACATATACCTAAAGTAGAATTATAACAATTGGAAGCAAACCAGCATGAAAATAGTGTTACTTGCCCAGAATCAAAAAGAGCTGTCTGTGTCTAAAGTGGAAATTGAACTCAGTTTCTCAGCTCTCCCAGACCAAAGTTCAACTCCCTAACCCCTAGCCCACTCCTCCACTAAGGTGGAGATCTTTTTGAAGAACTCATGATTTGAAACTTAATTTCAGTCTACAGAACAGCCAAGGAGAGCTAAAAAAGGTTTGTATCCACCTTTGTTTCTTCCTATGAAACTGCCTGTCTAACAAACGTCAGTGCTCTGTAGATTTCAGTGGAGAACCCTAGGTAAGCTAAGCAGAGAAAAGTTACAAGGTTGGAATGCCTAGAATTAACCTCAGTAAAGAGCAGAATCCTCATTTTCAAGTACTGAACAAAATATATCTAAAGTAGAATTATAACACTTGGAAGCAAACAAGCATGAAAGCAGATTTTGAAATTACAATAGGGGCTCCAACTAAGGGTTTGCAAGGCAATTGGCATTTTCTAAAGTGGAGATCTCTACATCCACATTTGTTTCTTCCTATGAAACTGCCTGTGTAACAGACATTCAGTGCTCTGTAGATTTCAATGGAGCAGCATACGTTAGAGAAGCAGAGATATGTCACATGGTTGGAATGCCTAGAATTTACCTCAGTAAAGAGCAGAATCCTCATTTTCAAGTACTGAACAAAATATATCTAAAGTAGAATTATAACACTTGGAAGCAAACAAGCATGAAAGCAGATTTTGAAATTACAACAGGGGCCCCAACTAAGGGTTTGCAAGGCAATTGGCATTTTCTAAAGTGGAGATCTTTACATCCACATTTGTTTCTTCCTATGAAACTGCCTGTCTAAAAAACATTTAATGCGCTGTTCATTTCTATGGAGCACCATAAGGGAGAACTGTTACAATGTTGGAATGCATAGAATTAACCTCAGGAAAGAGCAGAATCCTCATTTTCAAGTGCTGAACAAAATATACATAAAGTAGAATTATAACAATTGGAAGCAAACCAGCATGAAAATAGTGTTACTTGCCCAGAATCAAAAAGAGCTGTCTGTGTCTAAAGTGGGAATTGAACTCAGTTTCTCAACTCTCCCAGCCCAAAGTTCAACACCCTAACCCCTAGCCCACTCCTCCACTAAGGTGGAAATCTTTTGAAGAACCAGTGCTTTTTTTGTGCCGGTACGCAACGGTACGGCGTACCGGCACCTTTTTCTCCTCCTCCCCTCCCCTCCCATTACTTCCAGCGATTCTCCGCCTCTCCCCTGCCCTCTCATCGACGTGCAGCGATTTTTCCGTCCCTCCCCTGCCCTCACCTCTCTCATATCCAGCGATTCTTCGTCCCCCAGCGTCCTCCTTCACTGCCTGCCAGCCAGTCGGACTCAGAAGCGAACGGTGCAGGCAGCGATTGGCTGGCAGCGTCGTAGCTTCCCTCTGCAAGTCCCGCCTACAACTTCCTGTTTACGCATAGGCGGGACTTGCAGAGGGAAGCTACGACGCTGCCAGCCAATCGCTGCCTGCACCGTTCGCTTCTGAGTCCGACGCTGGCTGGCAGGCAGTGAAGGAGGACGCTGGGGGACGAAGAATCGCTGGATATGGGAGAGGTTAGGGCAGGGGAGGGACGGAAAAATCGCTGCACGTCGATGGGAGGGCAGGGGAGAGGCGGAGAATCACTGGAAATAATGGGAGGGAAGGGCAGGGGAGAGAGAATTGCTGGAAATCAATGGGATGGGATGGGAGGGAAGGGCAGGGGAGAGAGAATTGCTGGACATGGGAAGGGCGGGGAGAGAGAATTGCTGGACATGGGATGGGCTGGGAGGGAAGGGCAAGGGAGAGAGAATTGCTGGACATTGATGGGAGGGCAGGGATGAGATAATTGCTGGACATGGAGGGGAGGGCAGGGAAGATAGAATTTCTGGACATGGAGGGGAGAGAGGAGAATCGCTGGATGGGGAGGGGAGGACAGGGAAGAGAGAATTTCTGGACATGGAGGGGAGAGAGGAGAATCGCTGGACGGGGAGGGGAGGACAGGGAAGAGAGAATTTCTGAACATGGAGGGGAGAGAGGAGAATCACTGGACGGGGAGGGGGAGGACAGGGAAGAGAGAATTTCTGGACATGGAGGGGAGAGAGGAGAATCGCTGGACGGGGAGGGGAGGACAGGGAAGAGAGAATTGCTGGACATGGAGGGGAGAGAGGAGAATCGCTGGAGAGGGAGGGGAGGACAGGGAAGAGAGAATTGCTGGACATGGATGAGAGGGGAGAGAGGAGAAATGCTAGAAATGGATGGAGAGGAGAGCAGGAGATAGAGAATTGCTGGACATGGATGGATGGAGGAGTTGGCTAGGAGAGAGGAGAAATGCTGACTTGGATGGAGGAGAGGGGAGAGAGAATTATTGCGTGATATGGATACAGAGGAGGGAAGAGAGATGAGAAATGCTGGACATGGATGGAGGGAAAGAGAGAAGAGAAGTGCTGGACATGAATGGAGGGGAGGAAAGAAAAAAGAAGATGCGCATGGATGGAGATGAGGGAAAGGGAAGAGGAGAAAAACTGCACATGGATGGAGAAAATAGGCAAAAGCTAGATCCATCTTATACCTCCTCCAGTCAATTCCATGGAGGAGGACCCAGCTTTTACTTATGGATGCAGGGCAACAAAAGAAGAAGAAAGGAGGAAAGTAAAGAAATAAATGGAAAGAAAGCCCTGGAAACGGAGTTAAGAGAACAGATAGAGAGCAGCAGAATCAGAGACTGGGACCAATATGGATAGAAAAACAAAGTCACCAGACAACAAAGGTAGAAAAAAATCATTTTATTTTCATTTTAGTGTTTGGAATTTGTCTTATTTTGCACTGGGTATACTGGAGCTGTAACAGCTTACAGAAATTATTTATAATGAAAAAAAAATCACATTATTTTTTCTCCTATACTAGTATAATATTTTCAATGATGTCTGTTTATATGCGCCATGGCTGGTATAAGGGGTGTGGCTAATGTGGGTGTGGCTATAATAGGGGCGGTGCCATGTGTGGTGACCCCGCCCACAATGAGTACCGGCACCTTTTTTTCTACAAAAAAAGCACTGTGAAGAACTCATGATTTGAAACTTAATTTCAGTCTACAGAACAGCCAAGGAGAGCTAAAAAAAGGTTTGTATCCACCTTTGTTTCTTCCTATGAAACTGCCTGTCTAACAAACGTCAGTGCTCTGTAGATTTCAATGGAGAACCATAGGTAAGCTAAGCAGAGAAAAGTTACAATGTTGGAATGCCTAGAATTTATATCAGTAAAGAGCAGAAACCTCATTTTCAAGTGCTGAACAAAATATACCTAAAGTAGATTTATAACAATTGGAAGCAAACCAGCATGAAAGTAGTGTTACTTGCCCAGAGTCAAAAAGAGCTGTCTGTGTCTAAAGTGGGAATTGAACTCAGTTTCTCAGCTCTCCCAGACCAAAGTCCAACACCCTAAAAACTAGTCCACTCCTCCACTAAGGTGGAGATCTTTTTGAAGAACTCATGATTTGAAACTTAATTTCAGTCTACAGAACAGCCAAGTAATAGCTAAACAAGGTTTGCATCCACTTTTGTTTCTTCCTATGAAACTGCCTGTCTAACAGACATTCAGTGCTCTGTAGATTTCAATGGAGCAGCATAGGTTAGAGAAGCAGAGATATGTTACATGGTTGGAATGCCTAGAATTAACCTCAGTAAAGAGCAGAATCCTCATTTTCAAGTACTGAACAAAATATATCTAAAGTAGAATTATAACACTTGGAAGCAAACAAGCATGAAAGCAGATTTTGAAATTACAACAGGGGCTCCAACTAAGGGTTTGCAAGGCAATTGGCATTTTCTAAAGTGGAGATCTCTACATCCACATTTGTTTCTTCCTATGAAACTGCCTGTCTAACAAACATTCAGTGCTCTGTTCATTTCTATGGCGCACCATAAGGGAGATAAGTAGAGAAATGTTACAATGTTGGAATGCATAGAATTAACCTCAGAAAAGAGCAGAATCCTCATTTTCAAGTGCTGAACAAAATATACCTAAAGTAGATTTATAACAATTGGAAGCAAACCAGCATGAAAGTAGTGTTACTTGCCCAGAGTCAAAAAGAGCTGTCTCTGTCTAAAGTGGGAATTGAACTCAGTTTCTCAGCTCTCCCAAACCAAAGTTCAACACCCTAACCACTAGCCCACTCCTCCACTAAGGTGGAGATCTTTTTGAAGAACTCATGATTTGAAACTTAATTTCAGTCTACAGAACAGCCAAGGAGAGCTAAAAAAGGTTTGTATCCACCTTTGTTTCTTCCTGTGAAACTGCCTGTTTAACAAACGTACAGTGCTCTGTAGATTTCAATGGAGCAGCATAGGTTAGAGAAGCAGAGATATGTTACATGGTTGGAATGCCTAGAATTAACCTCAGTAAAGAGCAGAATCCTCATTTTCAAGTGCTGAACAAAATATACCTAAAGTAGATTTATAACAATTGGAAGCAAACCAGCATGAAAGTAGTGTTACTTGCCCAGAGTCAAAAAGAGCTGTCTGTGTCTAAAGTGGGAATTGAACTCAGTTTCTCAGCTCTCCCAGACCAAAGTTCAACACCCTAACCCCTAGCCCACTCCTCCACTAAGGTGGAGATCTTTTTGAAGAACTCATGATTTTAAACTTAATTTCAGTCTACAGAACAGCCAAGGAGAGCTAAAAAAGGTTTGTATCCACCTTTGTTTCTTCCTATGAAACTGCCTGTCTAACAAACGTCAGTGCTCTGTAGATTTCAATGGAGAACCATAGGTAAGCTAAGCAGAGAAAAGTTACAATGTTGGAATGCCTAGAATTTATATCAGTAAAGAGCAGAATCCTCATTTTCAAGTGATGAACAAAATATACCTAAAGTAGATTTATAACAATTGGAAGCAAACAAGCATGAAAGCAGATTTTGAAATTACAACAGGGGCTCCAACTAAGGGTTTGCAAGGCAATTGGCATTTTCTAAAGTGGAGATCTTTACATCCACATTTGTTTCTTCCTATGAAACTGTCTGTGTAACAGACATTCAGTGCTCTGTAGATTTCAATGGAGCAGCATACGTTAGAGAAGCAGAGATATGTTACATGGTTGGAATGCCTAGAATTTATATCAGTAAAGAGCAGAATCCTCATTTTCAAGTACTGAACAAAATATATCTAAAGCAGAATTATAACACTGGGAAGCAAACGAGTATGAAAGCAGATTTTGAAAAACACAGTAGCTGTAACTAAGGGTAGGCAAAGTAACTGGCATTTTCTGAAGTAGAGATCTTTACATCCACATTTGTTTCTTCCTATGAAACTGCCTGTGTAACAGACATTCAGTGCTCTGTAGATTTCAATGGAGCAGCATAGGTTAGAGAAGCAGAGATATGTTACATGGTTGGAATGCCTAGAATTAACCTCAGTAAAGAGCAGAATCCTCATTTTCAAGTGCTGAACAAAATATACCTAAAGTAGATTTATAACAATTGGAAGCAAACCAACATGAAAGTAGTGTTACTTGCCCAGAGTCAAAAAGAGCTGTCTGTGTCTAAAGTGGGAATTGAACTCAGTTTCTCAGCTCTCCCAAACCAAAGTTCAACACCCTAACCACTAGCCCACTCCTCCACTAAGGTGGAGATCTTTTTGAAGAACTCATGATTTGAAACTTAATTTCAGTCTACAGAACAGCCAAGGAGAGCTAAAAAAGGTTTGTATCCACCTTTGTTTCTTCCTGTGAAACTGCTTGTGTAACAGACATTCAGTGCTCTGTAGATTTCAATGGAGCAGCATAGGTTAGAGAAGCAGAGATATGTTACATGGTTGGAATGCCTAGAATTAACCTCAGTAAAGAGCAGAATCCTCATTTTCAAGTACTGACAAAATATATCTAAAGTAGAATTATAACACTTGGAAGCAAACAAGCATGAAAGCAGATTTTGAAATTACAACAGGGGCTCCAACTAAGGGTTTGCAAGGCAATTGGCATTTTCTAAAGTGGAGATCTCTACATCCACATTTGTTTCTTCCTATGAAACTGCCTGTCTAACAAACATTCAGTGCTCTGTTCATTTCTATGGCGCACCATAAGGGAGATAAGTAGAGAAATGTTACAATGTTGGAATGCATAGAATTAACCTCAGAAAAGAGCAGAATCCTCATTTTCAAGTGCTGAACAAAATATACCTAAAGTAGAATTATAACAATTGGAAGCAAACCAGCATGAAAATAGTGTTACTTGCCCAGAATCAAAAAGCTGTCTGTGTCTAAAGTTGGAATTGAACTCAGTTTCTCAGCTCTCCCAGACCAAAGATCAACACCCTAACCACTAGCCCACTCCTCCACTAAGGTGGAGATCTTTTTGAAGAACTCATGATTTGAAACTTAATTTCAGTCTACAGAACAGCCAAGGAGAGCTAAAAAAGGTTTGTATCCACCTTTGTTTCTTCCTGTGAAACTGCCTGTTTAACAAACGTACAGTGCTCTGTAGATTTCAATGGAGAACCCTAGGTAAGCGAAGCAGAGAAAAGTTACAAGGTTGGAATGCCTAGAATTAACCTCAGTAAAGAGCAGAATCCTCATTTTCAAGTATTGAACAAAATATATCTAAAGCAGAATTATAACACTGGGAAGCAAACGAGTATGAAAGCAGATTTTGAAAAACACAGTAGCTGTAACTAAGGGTAGGCAAAGTAACTGGCATTTTCTGAAGTAGAGTTCTTTACATCCACATTTGTTTCTTCCTATGAAACTGCTTGTGTAACAGACATTCAGTGCTCTGTAGATTTCAATGGAGCAGCATAGGTAAGAAAAGCAGAGATATGTTACATGGTTGGAATGCCTAAAATTAACCTCAGTAAAGAGCAGAATCCTCATTTTCAAGTGCTGAACAAAATATATCTAAAGTAGAATTATAACACTTGGAAGCAAACAAGCATGAAAGCAGATTTTGAAATTACAACAGGGGCTCCAACTAAGGGTTTGCAAGGCAATTGGCATTTTCTAAAGTGGAGATCTTTACATCCACATTTTTTTCTTCCTATGAAACTGCCTGTCTAACAAACATTTAGTGCGCTGTTCATTTCTATGGAGCACCATAAGGGAGAACTGTTACAATGTTGGAATGCCTCGAATTAACCTCAGTAAAGAGCAGAAGCCTCATTTTCAAGTGCTGAACAAAATATACCTAAAGTAGAATTATAACAATTGGAAGCAAACCAGCATGAAAATAGTGTTACTTGCCCAGAATCAAAAAGAGCTGTCTGTGTCTAAAGTGGGAATTGAACTCAGTTTCTCAGCTCTCCCAGACCAAAGTTCAACACCCTAACCCCTCGCCCACTCCTCCACTAAGGTGGAGATCTTTTTGAAGAACTCATGATTTGAAACTTAATTTCAGTCTACAGAACAGCCAAGGAGAGCTAAAAAAGGTTTGTATCCACCTTTGTTTCTTTCTATGAAACTGCCTGTCTAACAAACGTCAGTGCTCTGTAGATTTCAATGGAGAACCATAGGTAAGCTAAGCAGAGAAATGTTACAAGGTTGGAATGCCTAGAATTTATATCAGTAAAGAGCAGAATCCTCATTTTCAAGTGCTGAACAAAATATACCTAAAGTAGATTTATAACAATTGGAAGCAACCCAGCATGAAAGTAGTGTTACTTGCCCAGAGTCAAAAAGAGCTGTCTTTGTCTAAAGGGGGAATTGAACTCAGTTTCTCAGCTCTCCCAGACCAAAGTCCAACACCCTAACCCCTAGCCCACTCCTCCACTAAGGTGGAGATCTTTTTGAAGAACTCATGATTTGAAACTTAATTTCAGTCTACAGAACTACCAAGTAATAGCTAAACAAGTTTTGCATCCACTTTTGTTTCTTCCTATGAAACTGCCTGTCTAACAAACGTACAGTGCTCTGTAGATTTCAGTGGAGAACCCTAGGTAAGCTAAGCAGAGAAAAGTTACAAGGTTGGAATGCCTAGAATTAACCTCAGTAAAGAGCAGAATCCTCATTTTCAAGTACTGAACAAAATATATCTAAAGTAGAATTATAACACTTGGAAGCAAACAAGCATGAAAGCAGATTTTGAAATTACAAAAGGGGCTCCAACTAAGGGTTTGCAAGGCAATTGGCATTTTCTAAAGTGGAGATCTTTACATCCACATCTGTTTCTTCCTATGAAACTGCCTGTGTAACAGACATTCAGTGCTCTGTAGATTTCAATGGAGCAGCATACGTTAGAGAAGCAGAGATATGTTACATGGTTGGAATGCCTAGAATTTACCTCAGTAAAGAGCAGAATCCTCATTTTCAAGTACTGAACAAAATATATCTAAAGCAGAATTATAACACTGGGAAGCAAACGAGTATGAAAGCAGATTTTGAAAAACACAGTAGCTGTAACTAAGGGTAGGCAAAGTAACTGGCATTTTCTGAAGTAGAGATCTTTACATCCACATTTGTTTCTTCCTATGAAACTGCTTGTGTAACAGACATTCAGTGCTCTGTAGATTTCAATGGAGCAGCATAGGTTAGAGAAGCAGAGATATGTTACATGGTTGGAATGCCTAGAATTAACCTCAGTAAACAGCAGAATCCTCATTTTCAAGTATTGAACAAAATATATCTAAAGTAAAATTATAACACTTGGAAGCAAACAAGCATGAAAGCAGATTTTGAAATTACAACAGGGGCTCCAACAAAGGGTTTGCAAGGCAATTGGCATTTTCTAAAGTGGAGATCTTTACATCCACATTTGTTTCTTCCTATGAAACTGCCTGTCTAACAAACATTTAGTGCGCTGTTCATTTCTATGGAGCACCATAAGGGAGAACTGTTACAATGTTGGAATGCATAGAATTAACCTCAGGAAAGAGCAGAATCCTCATTTTCAAGTGCTGAACAAAATATACCTAAAGTAGAAATTATAACAATTGGAAGCAAACCAGCATGAAAATAGTGTTACTTGCCCAGAATCAAAAAGAGCTGTCTGTGTCTAAAGTGGGAATTGAACTCAGTTTCTCAGCTCTCCCAGACCAAAGTTCAACACCCTAACCCCTAGCCCACTCCTCCACTAAGGTGGAGATATTTTTGAAGAACTCATGATTTGAAACTTAATTTCAGTCTACAGAACAGCCAAGGAGAGCTAAAAAAGGTTTGTATCCACCTTTGTTTCTTCCTATGAAACTGCCTGTCTAACAAACGTCAGTGCTCTGTAGATTTCAATGGAGAACCATAGGTAAGCTAAGCAGAGAAAAGTTACAAGGTTGGAATGCCTAGAATTTATATCAGTAAAGAGCAGAATCCTCATTTTCAAGTGCTGAACAAAATATACCTAAAGTAGATTTATAACAATTGGAAGCAAACCAGCATGAAAGTAGTGTTACTTGCCCAGAGTCAAAAAGAGCTGTCTGTGTCTAAAGTGGGAATTGAACTCAGTTTCTCAGCTCTCCCAGACCAAAGTCCAACACCCTGAAAACTAGTCCACTCCTCCACTAAGATGGAGATATTTTTGAAGAACTCATGATTTGAAATTTAATTTCAGTCTACAGAACAGCCAAGTAATAGCTAAACAAGTTTTGCATCCACTTTTATTTCTTCCTATGAAACTGCCTGTCTAACAAACGTACAGTGCTCTGTAGATTTCAATGGATAACCCTAGGTAAGCTAAGCAGAGAAAAGTTACAAGGTTGGAATGCCTAGAATTAACCTCAGTAAAGAGCAGAATCCTCATTTTCAAGTACTGAACAAAATATATCTAAAGTAGAATTATAACACTTGGAAGCAAACAAGCATGAAAACAGATTTTGAAATTACAACAGGGGCTCCAACTAAGGGTTTGCAAGGCAATTGGCATTTTCTAAAGTGGAGATCTTTACATCCACATTTGTTTCTTCCTATGAAACTGC
>NW_021962978.1:0-21432 GCF_901765095.1 Microcaecilia unicolor
GCGTAGGTCCCAGAGGCAATATGTTGATCTTAAGCGTAAATGGGAACAAGATCTTGGGACCTCACTGGCAACATGGGATGTGTCAGCTACCTTGAAAGGCATCCGGGCATTGGTAACAGATGAGAGGCTGAGGGAGTGTGGTTATAGAGTGGTCCTTCGGGGGTATATGTCTAAAGCACAACTGGCTCATATGTTGGGGCCGGACAACTCGGGGTGCTCTAAATGCGGAGGGGGTCCCAGCTCATTATATCATGCATTATGGCAATGCCCCAAGGTGCGTATGTTCTGGCAGAGGGTAAGAGGGTTTTTGATTCGATTGGGGAATAGAATTCAAGGAACGGAGAGGCAGTTTCTGTTGGACCAACCAAGAGCGTTTGCTCCATTAGGTGCTCCAGCTATAATGTTATGTAGGAAGCTGAGCTTGGTAGCTCGGAAATGCATTATGCAGTACTGGGTCTCATCGGAAGGGCCAGCTTATTGGCATTGGCGCAATCAGGTGCATCTCCTGGCCTCTTGGGAGGCTAGGGACTCAAAACAATCGCCTAAGCGCAGAGTACGCTTTCTACAGATCTGGACACCATACCTGCAAATTCTCAGTCCAAGGGGACGTAGTCTGCTTGTTAATGTCTGATAAATAGTGGAATAATGGAGAGTATGGGTAGCCTGGAGTGGTAAATTTAGTTCAGAGGGGAATCCTGCTTGCAAGGGGGGGAGGTATTGGGTGGGGGGTTGAAGGGGTTGAGTGAGATGTATATGGCTAAAGCTTGGCAGTGCTCTAGAGCTTGGATGTTTAGTTTTCTGATATTTTGTGATAAGCACTATTGCACCTAACGAGGTACTTAAAGTGTATGATATTAGGAATAGAAGTCATTTAACATCTAATATTAGCACTTGACAAGTAATTGTTCAGAGGGGAGGGGGGAGAAAAATTGGGAAGAAAAGTGTTTGGCGATGTTGAATAAGCTGTAAGAATGCTGTTTTGTATATCAAGCAATGTTATATGAATGTTCTAAGTTAATCTGTATTGTGATAATCGTCAATAAAACAGTTTAAACATAAGAAATGCCAACCAGGGGGAAGTGACAAAAGCAGGACAAATGGTGGCTTAGAAGGGGAGCTCCGAAAATAAAACATCCTACAGTGAACTGAAATGTATGAAATTAAATGTGGTAAGGTCAGTGTCAAGCATCGCCCACCCATTGGTATAGAGCTGAGTGACTGTGCTAACTTCTCCACTCCTTGGTTTGTGAGTGCTTCGACACCTACAGGAACAGAAGTTCTGTCCTCCACAACAAAACAGCCATGTCCTTGCCTTGATTTGGTGACCTTTACTTAACCCTTTTGGTCAGTCTCTAGTAAAGTCACTTGCCCCAGCCCAGCCCAGCCATGACCCCTTTTCCCTCTACAGAGTTTAACACATATTCCAGAAATGTTCAAGCAAAAGTTCCATATGCATGAATAAAAGTGTCCAAGAAATTGCCCTTTAACTCAGATTTGTTTGTAATGAGATTCCAAAAACAAATATCTATTTAGTGGGGTCAGACCCTGTCCCTAGCCTGTTCACCCGCCACCATTCATATAGTTTTGACTGCTGCTACATATGCCCACAGGCAGGAAATAATGTCACATAACCTTACTCAAGACCACCTTGAAATTAATGCACTATGTAAAAAGCACAAGAGAAAAAAAATGAAAATTTGGTACCTCAGAACAGGCACTGCAAGCTTCAGACTGTTCCTCGGCTTCCTTAAGTTTGGCCTCCCAGCAGATAGATTGAGTTCTGCCCCAGATTACCCACTTTATAGGACAGTAGACTCCTCCTCTGAGTCCCACCCTGGAACTGAAGAGGGTGGGCATAGACTGGGGGGGGGGGGGCGAGGGGGGGCAATGCCCCCCCAAACGCAGGGCCGCCACCAGGCAGCTCTCCCTTTGCCCCGCCCTCTCCCCGTTCCTTCTCCTCCCCCCCCCCCCCCCGTGAGCCGGCTCTCCTCCGTCCCTCCGGATCTGTCCCTCACCGACCTTATCTTCGAATCCTTTGCCTGCCCGCTAGCGCTCTCTCCCCTGCTGGTTCGCGCTTTAAAAATGGCCGCCGAGACTTCCAGAGGCGGCCTCGCGAGACTTCTGCTGAAGTCTCGGCGGCCATTTTGAAGCGCGAACCGGCAGGGGAGAGTCAGCGCTAGCGAGCAGGCGAAGGATTCGAAGATCAGGTCGGTGAGGGACGGATCCGGAGGGAGGGAGGAGAACTGGCTCGCTGCTGGGGGGGGAGGGGGGAGGAGAAGGAACGGGGAGAGGGCGGGATGAAGAGAGGGCAGGGGAGAGGAGGGATCACTGCTGGACTGAGTGGATGGAGGGCAGGGGAAAGGAGGGCCACTGGGCATGGAGACAGGGGAGAGGAGGGTCACTGTTGGACTGAGTGGATGGAGGGCAGGGGAAAGGAGGGCCACTGGGCATGGGGACAGGTGAGAGGAGGGTCACTGCTGGACTGGGTGGATGGAGAGCAGGGGAAAGGAGGGCCACTGGGTATGGGGACAGGGGAGAGGAGGGTCACTGCTGGACTGAGTGGATAGAGGGCAGGGGAAAGGAGGGCCACTGGGCATGGGGACAGGGGAGAGGAGGGTCACTGCTGGACTGAGTGGATGGAAGGCAGGGGAAAGGAGGGCCACTGGGCATGGGGACAGGGGAGAGGAGGGTCACTGCTGGACTGGGTGGATGGAGGGCAGGGGAAAGGAGGGCCACTTGGTATGGGGACAGGGGAGAGGAGGGTCACTGCTGGACTGAGTGGATAGAGGGCAGGGGAAAGGAGGGCCACTGGGCATGGGGACAGGGGAGAGGAGGGTCACTGCTGGACTGAGTGGATGGAGGGCAGGGGAAAGGAGGGCCACTGGGCATGGGGACAGGGGAGAGGAGGGTCACTGCTGGACTGAGTGGATGGAGGGCAGGGGAATGGAGGGCCACTGGGTATGGGGACAGGGGATAGGAGGGTCACTGCTGGACTGAGTGGATGGAGGGCAGGGGAAAGGAGGGCCACTGGGCATGGGGGCAGGGGAAAGGAGGGTCGCTGGGTATGGGTGCTTGCAGGGCAAAGGGAGAGAAGGGTCGCTGGACATGGGTGGATGGAGGGCAGGGGGAGAGAAAAGAAATGCTGGACATGGATGGAGGGGAGGAAAGAGTGAGGAAGGAGATGAGATGAGGGAAAAGGAAGAGAGGAGAAAAACTGCACATGGATGAAGAAAATAGGCAGAAGCTGAGGACCAGAAATGAAGAAGAAAGGAGGAAAGGAAAGAAATAAATGGAAAGGAAGCCCTGGAAACGGAGTTAAGAGGACAGATAGCAGCAGAATCAGATACTGGACCAGCATGATCAGAAAAACAGTCACCAGACAACAAAGGTAGAAAAAAATAATTTTATTTTCATTATAGTGTTTGGAATATGTTCACTTTGAGAATCAGGTGCTCAACATTAAAAGTTTATATTTACTTATTTATACCCCCCCCCCCCAGGCTTTCTCCCCGGCTATAGCCAGCTCTGCAATTTGGGGGGGGGGGCGCAGAGGGGGACCGGGGGAGAGCCTGTTGTTAAACATTTACCTGCACACCACTGCCTGCCGCCAAACCCGCTGCCTCTCCGATTCAGTGGCTATCCATCGGCAAACGAACACTGGTTATTCCCAAAAAAGCCAGCTCTTGCTCCCTTCCTTCCTCCATATTAGCATAATTTGCATATACATATATGTAAATGAATATGCTAATATGCCCCGCCCCTTTCTTTGCCCCCCCCAAATGAAACAGTCAAACTACGCCTATGGAAGAGGGATAATTGTCTGTTACTTCTGTTAAAAGAGCTAGAGGGCCTGTCTCTAGGGTTCAGATGGTTTCCGTTTTCTGCCTTTTTTCCAGAGATTTAATCTCGGTTTACAGGGCAACCGTGCTCTGCATCTCCCTATAAAGGCTGGAACCTTAATTTCTAGTTTCTAGTCACCTCCTTTGCCCTCTTCCCACATCCCTCAGTTTCTTTAAGTGAGGGAATGTAGATACCCTCACAGTCAGAAGCACAACACAGCTGATAATGACACACACAAAAAACTACTGGCTCTAAAAGTGTGCTGTGGAGGTAGTGGGTTGTGTGGACCCCAAGATAGTGATTGAATCTGAAGGCAGCTTGATTAGACAGCAGTACAGTGAGATGAGCAATCACGTTGAGCAGAGGAAGATCAGCTACTAGGCTGTGGAGAATTGCAAAACAGGAACTTAAAGAAGAAATTATAAGTGTTAAAAGTGAGATCCAAATGGGGCTTGGACAGCTGAGAGCAGACATAAATGCAGTTGGACAGCAGCTGGAGGACATAGAAGGGAGAGTGGATGACATTCAGGGTCCAGGAAATGGTGTGGTTCTAGGACATAGATAATTAATTTGTTGTTTCAGTATTAATCCTGTCTATCTGGAGTTGGAAAATAATTTAGTGAACACAAGTATTTAATGGAATCTATAAATATTGGATGTTAATGTACAAATAATTGAAGACTATCAGTTGCCATCTCCTGATATCTCAATAAAGAGAGATTTTTTTAAAAGTACTATCATGTGTATTAGAAAAGTTACGTTTACAGTTCTTCCTGCAGGGTGATTTTTTTTTAACAAAAGGTAAATTGGCTGTCTATCTCTCTAATTAGGGAAAATTCCAGGCTCTGCAGTCCTAGTCTTTGACATCCATGTGATTGATTTCCACAATCCCGAGGATTCGATCAGCATTACCACACGTTACAAGCCCACTGTGTGCAGTGAACTGAGTAAAAAGGGAGATTACCTGAAGTACCATTATAACGCATCACTAATGGATGGCACGGAGCTGGACTCTACGTGAGTATACCGTATACCGTTAAACTAATATTCATGATGAGCAACAATATACTCTGTCAGTGAGCATTTCTGACTTACTACTACTACTACTTATCATTTTTAAAGTGCTACTAGACGTACGCAGCACTGTACACTTGAACATGAAGAGACAGTCTCTGCTCGACAGAGCTTACAATCTAATTAGGACAGACAAACAGGACAAACAAGAGATAAGGGAATATTAAAGTGAGGATGATAAAATAAGGGTTCTGAACAAGTGAATAAGGGTTAGGAGTTAAAAGCAGCATAAAAAAGATGGGCTTTTAGCTTAGATTTGAAGACGGCCAGAGATGGAGCTCGACGTACCGGCTCAGGAAGTCTATTCCAGGCATATGGTGCAGCAAGATAAAAGGAACGGAGTCTGGCATTAGCAGTGGAGGAGAAGGGTGCAGATAAGAGAGATTTACCCAGTGAACGGAGTTCCCAGGGAGGAATGTAGGGAGAGATGAGAGTGGAGAGGTACTGAGGAGCTGCAGAGTGAATGCACTTATAGGTCAATAAGAGGAGTTTGAACTGTATGCGGAAATGGATAGGAAGCCAGTGAAGTGACTTGAGGAGAGGGCTAATATGAGCATAATGACACTGGTGGAATATTAGTCATGCAACAGAATTTTGAACAGATTGAAGAGGAGAGAGATGGCTAAGTGGGAGACCTGTGAGAAGCAAGTTGCAATAGTCTAAGCGAGAGGTGATAAGAGTGTGGATGAGGGTTCTGGTAGAGTGCTCAGAAAGGAAAGGGCGAATTTTGCTGATATTATAGAGAAAGAAACGACAGGTTTTAGCAGTCTGCTGAATATGTGCAGAGAAGGAGAGGGAGGAGTCGAAGATGACCCCAAGGTTACGAGCAGATGAGACAGGAAGAATGAGAGTGTTATCCACAGAAATAGAGAATGGGGGAGGAGGAGAGGCTGGTTTAAGGGGAAAGATAAGAAGCTCAGTCTTGGTCATGTTTAGTTTCAGATGGCACTGAGACATCCAGGCAGCAATGTCAGACAAGCAGGCTGATACTTATCCTGGATTTTGGCTGAGAGTTCTGGTGTGGAGAGGTAGATCTGGGAGTAATCAGCGTAAAGATGATACTGAAAACCATGGGATGAGATCAGAGTACCAAGGGAAGAAGTATAGATGGAGAGAAGAAGAGGTCCCAGGACAGATCCCTGAGGTACACCAACTGACAGTGGGATAGAAGTAGAGGAGGATCCACTAGAGTATACACTAAAGATACGCTGGGAGAGATAAGAAGAAAACCAGGAAAGAACAGAGCCCTGAAATCCAAGTGAGGACAGCGTATCAAGGAGTAAGCTGTGATCAACAGTGTCAAAAGCAGCAGATAGAGAAGGATGAGGATAGAATAGAGACCTTTGGATCTGGCCAGGAACAGATCATTGGAGACTTTAGCAAGCGCTGTTTCAGTTGAATGAAGGTGGTGAAAGCCAGATTGAAGTGGATCAAGAATAGCTTGAGATGAAAGAAAGTCAAGGCAATGGCGGTGAACAGCATGTTCAAGTATCTTGGATAGGAAAGGGAGGAGGGAGATGGGGCAATAGTTGGAAGGAAAGGTAGGGTCCAATGAAAGTTTTTTAAGGAGTGGTGTGACTACGGCATGTTTGAAGGCATCAGGAACAGTCACAGTGGACAGTGAAAGATTGTGGATATGACAGATAAAAGGGATGACAGTAGGAGAAATAGTGTTAAGTAGATGGGTGGGAATAGGATCAGAGGAACAGGTAGTTAGTTTCGAGGAGGAAATAAGATGTGTAGTTTCCTCTTCAGTGATTTCAGAAAAGGAAGAAAAGGAGGCAGGGGATGGAGGGTTGAGAGAATGGACTAAGGGAAGGAGAGGTGGAGGTGACCTGGTTGAGAATTCAAGTTTAATCTTGTGAACCTTAATATGAAAGAACTCAGTCAGAGTCTGGGGGGAAAGTGAAGTGGGGTTGGAGGTGAAGACACTTTAAGGAGAGAGAGTTCAGTGTGGCAAAGAGATGTTGAGGGTTTGAACCAAGAGATTGCTATTTCAGTTAGCTGTTCTCTTGATTTCCTAGTTGGGAACACAGAGTCATTAGCAGTAAATCTGAGAGATTGAGATCATCTCCAGCATACCTTAGCATAAGGGTGAGGGTAAGTTCTTTCATAGTATGCAGAAAAAAAACCCACATTTTGAAGCATTACCCCATCAGAGACATGACTTAGTTTAGTTTATTTGAACTTGATATACCGCCCTTCAGTACAGTCAGAGCAGTGTACAATAAATAACAATCAGACAGGAACTCCATAAATTGACAAAGGACAGGCATGAAGGAGAGGGTTAGACAAAGCAAATAGGGCACCAATAGGGCCCTATCTCTTCTCACATTTTCTACTCCCTCTGTGGTATATCTGTGTCATCCACAAAAAGACAAATCATTCCTTCTAACCCTTCAGCAATGTCATTCACAAATGTATTAAATAGATTCAGTTCTAGTACTGATCCCTGAGGCACTCCACTACTCACCTTCCCTTCCCCTGAGCAAACCCCATTCACCACCACCATCCATCATCTGTCAGTCAATCAGTTTCCGATCCAGTTCACCACATTGGGTCCTAACTTCATCCCGCTCAGGTTATTCATGATCCTCCTTTAAGGAACTGTATCAGTTAGTTCCAGATTAGTGACTTGTGTATGAGGTCAGTCGTGACATGTATGTGCTGCTTTTGTGACTCCTCCTGTGAGTGTAGAGGAATCATGTCCACGAGTAAATAGTACACATGTTCAATTGCTACAAAGTGATTATTGAATATTCCATTTCGTGGCTTTCCACTATTCTAGAACCTGTGGGATAGTTGAGTCCATCAACCAGCAGGTGGAGATAGAGAACTGAAAACTGAGCTGAGACATATCTCTCTTGGCATCCATTCCAGCTTCTCAGTATTTTCTTTCTCCAACAGGTGGATGGACACGCTTTTCAGCCTCTGGTTCTGAATGATTTGCTCCTGGTCCAGTTGGTCAGTTGGTCCCTAGTTGAGCCTTTTTGGGTGGCTTGAGTCTGCAGAGTCATATCCGGAGGTCTTCAGATCCCTGTCTTTGGTGCCCTGTAAATTTACTAATTCCCTCCCTTCACCTCTCCCCAGTTTCCTGTGCAGCTCTCCTTTTCAAGCACAACAACCTTTAAAAAAAAAAAAAGAAGAAGAGGTTTACTGGCGAGTATGGGACAGAGCATCAGTTCTGATTCTTTCTCATCAGTGGTAAGACTTGTGGCGATTGTGATCTTGGGGGAGCAGCCGGCAGTGATGTCCGACTAAAGTTTTACTCAACTATTTGGAGGGCTGCAAGTTCTACTTGGTGCAGGGGAGGGATCCTGATTCACAGCTTGGGACTACATTGTGCTGCGCCAGTTGGGGTGAATGGCAACTCCAGTGGAGGCAGTTAAGCAGTTTTCCCGCTGTGGGACCCACCGCCTGGCATTGGGGCATTGCAGTGCATGTAAGCCAGGAATCCCGCAGGACATGGGGGTCGGCAGCAGCATCTCTTCAGATTTGGCACATCATCCAAATAGGGGACTGTGGACTCTGGCAGGGCCAGTGTGCAATTTGATGCAGGAGAGCGTGGGAAAGGGTGCCATTTTGTAGGGGCTGACTGGGAGTGAAGAGCAGCCTCTGTCTGATCATGTGCAGAGCACAGCTGCCATTGTACAAGTTCAGGGCCCAACAGAACATTCAGCTGCATCAGGATTTATATTGCTCTTAAACCAGGCCTATTTATTGAAACTGGGACTGTCAGAGTTACTGCAAGGCACTTCAGTTTCTTGCCCCACTGCCCCTCTGGCTCTTAAGAGATCTTGTTTAGCTTCATCTGTCCACTCCTGGAGGTCTGTCTCTGCTTCTCCCTCCTTATCTGATGTGGTCTTGGTGTATTCAGAGGAGCCATCATTGAAGGAGCTGTTAAAAGAGGGAGAGCTTCCTCCTGAGGAGGGGAATGACCCGAAAGTACTGAGATTGTTTCATAAAGAGGAACTCAGTACTCTTATTTATGAGGCATTGGCAGTACTTTCCATTGAGGAGCCTTCTGCTTGGCATCAGTGGTTCCATCTTCATCGATCATGAGTGGGCTTCCCCATGCACCCAGACATTCAAGACCTGATTACAGCAGAATGGGCTCACCGGACACTGGACTGAGAGTGGGAAGAGCCATCACTTGCCTCTACCTGTTAGTTCCGGAGGAGAAAGAGAAATTGCAGCTTCCCAGGGTAGATTCCATTGTTTCAGTGGTGACTAAAAGACTACCTTGCCGTTGGAAGGAGGCATTGCCCTAATGACTTACAGGATAGCAGCTAGAAGGCTTGCTGAAACAAACCTTTGAAGTGGCCTCTTTGGACCTTCAAGCGACAAGTGTGCAGCTCGTTCGTGGCAAGACCGTGCCTGAAGTGGCTTCAGCAGTCTGCAACACAAGACGGGCGCCATAACGCCCAGCTGGAAGTGGGTTCGGTCTACTTGGTAGATGCTGTTTATGACGAGTTACGGCCTGGCCTGTCTGTGGCGATTCTCAGGGTGGCGGTGCCAGCTTTAAGGATTGCTTTTAAACATCCCACAGATTCTGGAATAGTGGGAGACTACATAATGGATAGAGAAATTAGGTCTTACCTGATAATTTTCTTTCCATTAGTCCTTTCCACTGTTCCAGAGGCCTGCCCAAGGTTTCTGACATGTTTAGTTGGTGCAATGTAATGGGTCAAATACTACTACTACTACTTATCATTTCTATAGCGCTACCGGACGTACACAGCGCTTCACACTTGAACATGGAGAGACAGTCCCTGCTCGATAGAGCTTACAATCTAATTAACAGACACCTTGCATGGCATGGTGCTTCCTGCATATCTCTTGTTCTCTACAAGTTGTCCAGAGATGAGAGAGGTCTACAAATGTCTTCTTGTCTGGTTAGCGAGTTGTTTAAGGTTGTTGTGTTTATTCTGAGTTTATCCTTACTGTTTGTCTATGCAAATACTGAGGAGCTGGACTGGATATCAAGAGAGAGACGTCTCAGCTCAGTTTTCAGTTCTCTATTTCCAACTGTTGGTTGATGGACACAACTATCCCACAGGTTCTGGAATAGTGGGAAGGACTAATGGAAAGGAAATTATCAGGTAAGATCTCATTTCTTCTTGTATCTTCTAGAAGTACTACAGTATAAATGCACATGGTTTTTATTGCACGGCAGCTTGCAGTTGGAATTGGAAGAATTAAAAATGTTGCAGCATTTTCATTGTTGAAAATATGTTGAAAAGTGCACACTTGGAGGGGCATTTTTGAAAGAATGTCCAAGTCAGAATTGGGATGCTCATAATGTCAAAAAAACTTTCTCGTCTCACTGACATTTTCGAGCAGAAAAAAACGTCGGGATTTCCTGTTCAAAAATACATGAGAAGGACACACTTGCACTGAAAACATCTAGAATGAATAGCTATTTTCCAAAATGAAATGTCCAAAAGCTAACATGGATTTAGTGACGGGAAATCTTGCCTCACCAATCTATTACATTTCATTGAAGGGGTGAACAAACATGTCGATAAAGGTGGGCCAGTCGATATTATGTATCTGGATTTTCAAAAGGCGTTTGAAAAAGTACCTCATGAAAACTCCAGAGGAAATTGAGAGTCATGGGATAGGAGGTAGTGTCCTATTGTGGATTAAAAACTGGTTAAAAGATAGAAAAACAAAGAGTAGGGTTAAATAGTCAGTATTCTCAATGGAGAAGGGTAGATAGTGGGTTTACCTAGGGGTCTGTGCTGGGACCATTGCTTTTAACATTTATAAAAGATCTAGAGATGGGGGTAACTAGTGGGGTAATTAAATTTGCTGACGACACAAAGTTATCCAAAGTTGTCAAATTGCAAGAGGATTGTGAAAAATTACAAGAGAACTTTACGAGACTGGGAGACTGGGCATCTAAATGGCAGATGACGTTTAATGTGAGCAAATTCAAAGTGATGCATATGGAAAATCCACTACTTATTTCTAAGATAAGCAGCATTTTTTGGGATCTTGCCAGGTACTTGTGACCTTAATTGGTCGCTGTTGGAAACAGGATGCTGGGCCTGATAGACCTTCAGTCTATCCCAGTGTGGCAATACTTATGTACTTATGAATTCTAAAAAAACATCTGTCTGGCATTATTTGTCTAAGAATGGCCAGATGTCGTTGCAGAGCAGAGGGGCAGCCTAGTGGTCAGTGCAGTGGACTTTAACCAACGGGACCCAGGTACAAATCCCAGCTTAATTCTGTTATATACATTTACAATTATTTTATTTATGGTCCACTAAAACCAACAAAGCAATTTGAAGCAGATTACATAATTATGTTTCAACTTTTTTATTATATTATCGTAATAACAGACCATTATACAACACCAAAATGAGTATATATACAACGCAGTCATCTAATTATATCATCAACAACTTGTTTGTAATAATTTTTTTTTTCCCCCCCCCCCCCCCCCATGTTCCCCTTTCTCCCCTCCCTCCCTTCCCCACTCCTCCTTTCCAACAACTGATATATTATTGTGATATTATTGCCAAAAGAAAGGATTAACATCATTTACATAATAAAGTGTAATAGTATCAACCTCCGATGACTTATGTGTTTTCATTTGTTATCCTCCAGTTTCGGCTATATATTATAACCAATATCACATCTTGATCATAATATCCCCCTCCCCCCCTATTTACCTATAGATAAGTCTTCTGTTATCACAATTGACACCCAAACAAAAACAAACAAAAAAAAAAAAAAAAAAAAGAAAAAACAAATATTACAGATTGTTAAGAATTCGACTTCTCCCTCTGTGAGTCATCCCATCCAGATAACACCCCCAGATTTTTAGAAAGCGCTCTTTGCGTTTGTATGTCCCTTTTGCCTCTCTCGCTTCCCAAGTGAGCAATTGGTGTACCTGGTTCCGCCAATGCCAGAAAGTCGGAGGGTGTGCAGAGGTCCAGTGCTGCATTATGCATTTCTTGGCAATGAGACATGTTTTGCGGCATAGCATCATTTTATCTTTGTTTAGCCTGGGAAAGGCGTCATGTTTATCTAGCACTAGACATAGAGGGTTCAATGCAATATCACAATTGACAGTTGTAGATAGAAATACAGCTATATGTCTCCAGTATTTTTTTATTGCAGGGCATGCCCATATCGCATGATATAGCGTATTATCTGCCCTCTGACATTTCAGGCAGGTAGCGGTATGGATGCCCCCTGATTTGTATAGTTGTGTCTGGGTAAAATAAGCCCTATGCAATATGCGAAACGCACATTCCCTTAGGTTAGCCCCTCCTACTATTCTGGGCATATCCTGTATTTGTTTTACAATATTCCAACCTGTCAATGCCTTGCCTATATCTGTTTCCCATTTCTGACGGAGTTGACTAAACTCTCTCTCAGGCATCAGTCCCCACAATTTCAGGTGTATACTGGAGATTGATGGCACCTCCTCAGCTATTTCTTCAAAGAATTTTCTAATTTTCTCACCTAAGTGTTTCTTAATCTCATCTGTATTTAGTGTGCGCACATAGTGCGTGAGTTGGCTATGCGCAAAATAATCCCTCCATTGTGCGTTAGTTTGCATTTGTGTTACTGCTTTGATATGCCCATCACCCCCCAATATATCTTGCATAATTGCTATGCCGTTTCTTTCCCACATGACAAAAGTTTGATTCTCTATCCCCGGTACAAACATCGGGTTGCCCCTTATAGTTAATAGCTCTGTATTAAAGGGGTCTCCCCCCAGAAGTTTCCCTATAAATCTCCACGCTTCCCTAGTAGGCTGGAGCAAAACACTATGTTTAAATCTATGGGGGAGTATCTTATTCGGGGTATGTAATAACGCTAGATAATTATATGGGGCGAAGTACACTATCTCATACTCAAGTGGTGTATGATCCGATGCATTCATTACCCAATCTCTAACCTGTCTTAGCAGGCAAGCCATATTGTAGTATTTGATATTTGGAATCCCCATTCCCCCTTGTCTCCACCCTCCTAACAGGAATTTCAATTGAAGTTTGGCCCTTTTCCCAGCCCAACAGAATTTTCTCAGAAGTTTATAAAAGTATTTTATGTCAGTCTGCTTGAGTTTTAGTGGTAGAACTTGTAAAACATACAGCCACCTCGGCATTATTACCATCCTTGTTAAACATATCCTCCCTGTCAAGGATATCGTAAGATTTTGCCAAGAGTTTAACTGGTGCATGGTCTGCTCTTTGAGTTTGCTAACATTTAAATCATAGAGATCTCTTGTATTTACCGGTAATATAATCCCTAAATATTTAAAAGATTTAGTTGCCCGCTTTAGAGGGAAATCTATGGGCCATAGGCTATGGGCATCTGTATTTATAGCTAAGGCCTCTGATTTGTCAAGGTTTAGCGTGAATCCCGAGTAGTCTCCAAACTCCCTAAAAATCTCTAATAAATTACCCAGCGCTTCTCTTGGGTTCTTTAAAATAATGAGCAAGTCATCTGCAAATGCAGCCATTTTGAACTGCTGGTGTTGTATGTCTACTCCAGGCACCGCTGGGCATTCTTGAATATCCCTAATTAGAGGGTCTAGATATAGTGCAAATAGTAAGGGCGATAGCGGGCAGCCTTGTCTCGTTCCCCTGCCTATATGAATTGCCTCAGATAAGTTCCCATTGACCATTACCTGCGCTAGAGGGTCTGCATATAAAGCTTTAATAGCCTGTACAAACTCTCCTTTTATACCATATCCCTCCATCACCTCATATAAGAAAGACCATTCCACTTTGTCGAACGCCTTTTCAGCGTCAAAACTAATCATTAAAGCTTGTTCATTAGTGTGCTCTAAATATTCCAATGATGTCAAAATTCGTCTGAGATTCCTAGCTACCGACCTACCCTGCACAAAGCCAACTTGAGCTTCATGGATTATTTTTGGGAGAACACGGCCTAGTCTATTTGCTAAAATTTTTGCAAATAGTTTTGCTTCATGATTAATAAGCGATATAGGGCGATACGATGTTACTAGTTGCTCATCTCGATTAGGCTTTGGAAACACAATTATACGCGCTAGATTTAAATGTTCAGGTAATGTACCTTTTGATATCCATTCTTTAAACACTTTAGTTAATGTAGGTACAATCGATTCTCCCATTAATTTATAAAATTCTGCTTTGTATCCATCGGGCCCTGGCGCTTTACCCATCTTGCTATGTCTTATAGCCCATGTGATCTCATCCTCACTAATCTCCGCGTTCAGTAGATTGCAGTCATGTTCATTTATCTGTGGAATCGTAAGGTTTTGGAGATATTGCGTGCCTGATAGCCCTTCTTGTTCTGTGGAACTATATAAGTGTTGATAATATGTTTTAAATACCTGTCTAATTTCTTTATTGGAATGTATCACATTTCCCTCTTGTGTTTTAATACTAGTGATATTTCTGGAAGCGTATCTAGGGGCAATAACTCTTGCCAGAAGTTTCCCTCCCTTATTCCCAAATTTATACAATTGGAATCTATAATATGTTTGGGATTTCACTTCCCTATCATGTAATAAGGAGTTATAAGTCGCCTGTATTTCTAATATCTCCTGTCTAAGCCGAGGGCAAGGATTTAAGCCATAATGTCTATTTACTTCTCTCATTTGTTTCTCCAATCGCAGGATTTCCCTATCTCTTGCACGCTTGTATTGGGTAGTAAAACTGATAGTTTCTCCCCGCAAGACCACCTTTGCAGCTTCCCAAAAACTAGTTGAAGTTAGTACTGTGTCTTCATTAAAATGTTTATACTCTGCCCATTTCGTTTGTAAATGTTCTCGAAATCTCACATTATTTACTAAATACGTTGGGAACGTCCACCCCCGAAATTTCTCTTCTTCCCCTCCCCCCATCCAATTCATATGTACCGTCGCATGATCCGAGATAACGCATGGTCCTATATCAGCGTCTCTAATTGTGGGAAATAATGTGCTTGATGTTAATAGGTAGTCAATCCTGGAAGAGGTACCATGAGCTCTTGACATATGTGTATATTCTCTGATCCCAGGATGCAACGTCCTCCATATATCTATGAGATCTAGTGTAGTGCACAATTCAGGTAGTCCTCTAGTTTGTGTACGGTGGATTGTTGCCGGAGGGTGCGATCGGTCCACTTGTGGGTCCCAGGTCATATTAAAATCTCCTCCTAGTATTATTGGTATAGATTCTAAACGTGCTATTTTTGCCACTAATTTTTTGTAGAATTTAAGATCTAGGACATTTGGGGCGTATATACTGCCCAATAAGAGTTTTTGTCTATTAATTGTGACAATAGCTAACACATAACGTCCCTCAGGATCCTGGATTATCTTATGAATGTGATTTGTTATTCCTTTTCTAATTAGAATTGCTACTCCCCTTTTTCTCCCCACCGCTGCTGTTGACATACATTCCCCCACCCACCATTTATTCAATTTAGCATGTTCTTCTGCAGTTAAATGTGTCTCTTGTAAAAAGGCTATGTCAGCCCTAAGCCTTTGGAGGTGTCTTAAGATTTTTGATCTTTTTATAGGCGAAGGGATGCCCCCAACATTCCATGTAATAACCTTAATTAGTGTATCTGCCTTGGCCTTCCATCTCCATATTTACATGATCTTGATGTCCGAGAGGAGCCAGCCCAGCCTCCAGCCCCCCCCCCCCCCTGTTCAAATAATCGGGCGAATAATCTATCTTTCTTTTCAGGTATCACTTGTGTTTTCTGGTAATGTCTCCTGTACCCTCCCTCCCTCCCCCCCTCCCCTGTCCCTTCCCTTCCCCTGGGAATCCCCTCTCCCCCCCTACTATCCCCTTCTATTCCTATTGGAATTAGGTCACCTTCGACGCCTTTCCCTTTTTTGTTTTCCCCCTGTTCTCATTTGTATGCAATATATTCGTCCTACTGTTTCCCTCTATATATTAGCTCGCTGATGAATCTTTTACATATTTTTGACCCCTCTATCGATTACTAACACATTTTAACCTTTAACCATACAGTGCAACTTAACATAAATATCAATGCAATGTTTTATAATTACTCAACATTCTTCTCTTCTTCCTTGTACTATCTGCTATTAGGTTAGTTCAATAAGTCTATGATGATCATTCTCATAAACCTATATGGTTTCCACCGGCCAGATCAGTGTTTCATCATCTATGTCCCGTTCCTGCCATAAGACAACTTCATTTGTAATCCAGGGCTTCTATGGTTATAACATTTTCTTCTATGTCAATTATAGTCCCACGTATATGATTTGGGTCCTTCCAACTAAGCCCCAACATCCTCTTTAAAGCTCTCTTTAAAATTGCTTCTTATGTCTTACTATTTCCATAATAGTCATACCTATTTTGAATCCAAAATTCTGCGCTTAGTTTAATAGTAACAACAGCTTAACAAATTGTTCATCATACCTTTCTTCATCTCTGTATTAACTGCTGTCAGATTGAATCAAGATATTTGTTATAGTTAAATTAGTGAGTTTAGTTGGGGCTCTTCTTCAAAATTGCTCAGTCTGTATTTCAGTTCAGTCTTACTGTATCCTTTTTTTGTAAGCTCAGCCTCCCTTATAATGTAGAGTCATCCATTGGGACCAAGTTCATAGTTGAGTTCTGTGTTTTATTCTTTCGTTGATGTTTTCTACTGTTTACACCCATATCTGTTCTGCTATGTTGGTTAAACACAGTCTCAGCTTCAGGGTGAGAATACTATTAATTATCATTGTCTTTCTGTTGAGATCTCTTGAGCTTAGTGCCCCCAATTGGTGCATTGGTTATTTATCTCTTCTAGTTTTATATATTCTTCATTTGAGCTTAGTAGCACTTCATTTTTCTCCTTCCAGTTGATCTAGGAACTCTTTCGCCTCCTCTGCTGTGGTAAATATTTTATTTCCCGTTTGGTGGGTTACTCGCAATTTCGCTGGATACATCAGTGCAAATCTAACTTTTCGCTGTATCAACTCCGAGCACACTGGGGAAAATTTCTTTCGTTGCGCCGCTACCGCGGCAGAGTAATCTTGAAAGCATAATACTTTCCTATTGCCACTGTGTAGATCTTTTCCACCTCTCATCGCCTGCAAAATGGCTACCTTGTGGGCAAAATTAAGTATGCGACAAATAACTACCCTGGGCCGCCCTTCTGCTCCCTGCTTAAGGCCCAGCCGATGCGCTCTTTCAATTCGCAGCGGGCCCAGCTCCGTTGGTAGTTGTAGTTCTTTGGTAAGCCACGTCTCAAGGTATTTGGCCAGGTCTCGTTCTCCTAAATCTTCAGCAAGCCCCACGAGGCGAAGATTGTTGCGCCTCGATCTGTTTTCGAGGTCCTCGATTTTATCGGCGTAAGTAGCTACTAGTTTTTGTAAGCGGCTTACTTCTGTTTCCACTTTGTCCACACGATCTTCCGTATCACTTGCCCGTTGTTGATATTGTCCCATGTCCAATTGTATCTGCGTTACGCTATTATGTAGTTGTTCTAGTTTGTTATCCAGCGCTCCCAGCTTTTTCTCCAATATGGCTTCCAATGCTTGAGTAACCTCCCCAACAATCTCGGCTGCCCACGCGGATCCCACCGCTGATGTCCCCGGGCTCGCCGGAGCCGCCATCTTGTCATCGGGCGGCCGGGTCTTTTCTCTATCTTTTCTGGTAATCTTAGATGTCATTCTCCTCCAAATTGGTATTAAACTTTTCTCCTTTTAAGCACTCTTCGTTTACCTTCGTTTGTGGGGTATTGTATCCAATTTTTAGGACGAATTTTTGATAAAGAATCTAAGGGAAGGCAGGAGCTGCGCACTCAGCGTCTTCTCCCGCTCATCGCGTCACGTGACCCCCCAGATTACATAATTAAAACATTAGCTAAAGGATCTAGGATGTAATATAGTAATAATAAAAGAATTAGCTCATTTTTTCATCAAAACATTCTTCTGGAATAGAATTGTTTTAAAACCCTTTTTTTAGAAATATTGATACTGCACATATAACATAGTAAAATGACGGCAGATAAAGACCTGTACGGTCCATCCAGTCTGCCCAACAAGATAAACTCATTTTACATGGTATGTGTTAACTTTATATGTATACCAAAGTTTGATTTGTCCTTGCCTTTCTCAGGGCACAGACCATAGAAATCTGCCCAGTACTTTTCTTGTACTAAGTTCTGAAGCTAACGTTAAAGCCCCTTAAAATTTACACTCAAGCCCATCCCTATCTATTCAGTAGATCTTGTGGAAATGTAGGCCATAAACTAGCTGCTTGATATGTAAACAAATAAGTAAACTTTTTTTTTTGTAGAAATAATCCGTCTAGGGCTTGGGAAAGACAATGTCATTGTATTCCGTACATTATAGAATTGGCCTAAGACTGGTCTACAAACAAGAGGAATCATATACTTAGGTACTAAACCATGCAGAATTTAAAAAATCAGATAGCCTAATTTAAACAGTGTTCTAGTTTCTAGTGGAAGCCAGTGTAAAATCACAAAAAAAGGCGTAATCCTATCTCATTTTTTTAAAAGAAGAAATCAACTGTACTTCTGCATTCTAAAGTATTTGAATTTTTTTTAGCAGTTGTTTCGAAAGCCCCAAATAAACGTTTTTACAGTAATCAAGTTTATTTATTTATTTGTTACATTGTATCCCACATTTTCCCACCTATTTGTAGGCTCAATGTGGCTTACATAGTACCAGAGAGGCGTTTGCTGACTCCGGTGTGAACAAATACAAAGTGATGTTGTGGTAGGTAAAGTTCATGTGGCACAGCCACATTAGGGAATCATACAGCGGAAGAGTTGTGTTATGTCCATTACGTACTTTAGTTTTGTTGTTTTGCAGAGATCAGGCATTTAAGTTGGATCGATAGGGTATGCCTTTTTAAACAGGTTAGTTTTTACTTTTTTCCGGAAGTTTAGATGGTCGTATGTTGTTTTCAAGGCTTTCGGTAATGCGTTCCACAGTTGTGTGCTTATGTAGGAAAAACTAGACGCGTAAGTTGATTTGTATTTAAGTCCTTTGCAGCTTGGGTAGTGCAGATTTAGATATGTTCATGTTGATTCGGATGTGTTTCTAGTTGGTAGGCTGATCGAGTATGTCATATATCCCGGGGCTTCACCGTAGATAATTTTGTGAACCAGGGGTACAGATTTTGAAAGCAAAGCATTGTTTGATTAAGAGCCATTGTAGTTTTTCGCGGAGAGGTTTTGCACTTTCAAAGCACGTTTTTCCAAATATAAGTCTAGCTGCCGTGTTTTGGGCAGTCTGAAGTTTCTTTATGGTTTGCTCTTTGCATCCCGCATAAATACCATTGCAGTAGTCGACGTGGCTTAGTACTACCATTGATTGTATCAGGTTGCGAAATGTTTCCCTCGGGAAGAATTGTTTCATGCATTTGAGTTTCCACATTGAGTGGAACATTTTCTTTGTTGTGGATTTCACTTGGCTCTCTACTGTTAAGTTGCGGTCCATTGTAACGCCGAGGATTTTCAGGCTTTTTGCGATAGGGAGGGTGTAATCTGGGGTGTTGATACTTGTGGGGTTGTCTGCACTTTGTTGGGATGAGAAGATGAGACAGTGTGTTTTTTCTTTATTGAGTTTTAGTTGAAATGCATTTGCCCATGAGTCCATGATATTCAAGCTGAGCTTGATTTCGTTGGTGATTTCTGTCAGTTTGGTTTTGTAAGAAATGTATATTGTGACATCGTCTGCATAGATGAAAGGGTTAAGGCCTTGGTTGGATAAGGACTTGGCTAGTGGGGTCATCATTAGGTTGAAGAGGATCGGAGATAGCGATGATCCTTGTGGTACTCCACATTCTGCTTTCCATGGTGATGATATGTTTGAGTTTGATTTTACTTGATATGTTCTTGTGGTTAGGAAACCCTTGATCCAGCTAAGTATATTTCCACCAATCCTGAAGTTATCTAGTAATCTTATTAATATATTATGGTTTACCATGTCGAATGCACTAGACATGTCGAATGTGAGTAAATTAAATTGGTCTTCCTGCAAATATTTCTTGATACCTTCTCAATTTTCTTAAAGTACAAAATGTACTTCTTAGAAGAGCATTAACCTGATTTTCTATAGACATTTTATGATCCAAGATAATACCTAAAGGTTTCATGAATGATCTAATGCATAAATTTCTCCATCAATTTAAGATTTCGTTGCACAACTTGTTCAATTTTAAATAATTATGGCTGTATGTTAATCACAATTAACTCAGCGATTAATGCACCATCTGCCAACGTGATTAAAATTTGTAATCATGACCAATAAAATTAATCGGTCCCTGCTGGTGCCTTACCTCCTTTCCTCTCCTGCATGGGGTGCCACCGCCATTACATTCTACTTCTCATCTCTTTCCCAAGTCTCTCTCCATCCCTTCCCCTGATTGGCTGTCTAGTGGGATCTCCTCATTGGCTCTCTGCTGCAGAGCCAATGAGGAGGGCCGCTATTGGGCAGCCAGGTGGATATCAGCGTGCCGCGCTTCTAGTGAGTCTCTGAGATCCTTCTGCTGTCGCCACTTGCTATTGCTGCTGTCGCCTGTTGGTACTGCTGCCTGATGTCGCTGCTTCTGGTGGCCTGCTCCTGCCTTGGTGTCACTGCTTCTGGTGGCCTGCCCACCTGCCTTGGTGTCGCTACTGCTGGCCACCCGCCCGTCTGTTGTTGCCACCACTGGTAAGTGTCTTGATCGCAGTTCTCTTCTCCTCCCTTCCCCTGAGGACCCAGTGATTCCAGTCCCTTCCCCTCTCCTGACATGATACAGCAGTCCTGGTCACCTTCCTCCCTCCCCCCCCCCCCAAACATAGTCCAGAAGTCCCGTTCCCTTCCCCCCCACGTGGTCCAGCGGTCCCGGTCCTCTTCCTCCCCCACCTCACGAGGTTGGACCTTCCCTCCACAGTCTGTGTAACTGACTGTATCTGTCTCCCTCCAGTCAGCCCCCAGACTGTTTGCTGCATTCCTGATCTGTGACTCAGGCAGGCAGTCAGTCTGTGTGTGTGTGTGTGTTGGGGAGGGGGGGAGACAGATGCAGTCACACAGGTTGTGAGTGAATGCATTTGTCTCCCCCCCCCCCCCTCCACTGCCTGCATGATCTGAATCACAGACCAGGCATGCAGCACACAGTCTGGGGAGGGCAGGCTGGGGTGGAAAACAGATGCTGTCACACACAGCCTGTGTGACCGATTGCATCTGTCTCTCCCCCCCCCCCCCCCGTCAGACTGTGTGCTCCATGCCTGATTGCACAATTAATTACGAGTTCAAAATAACAGCACAGAGTTCAGCCTAAGCGGGGAAAATATGGAGCAAAAATGTGTTAAAAAAAAAACTTGCTCCTGGGAAACCCCAGTATAGCTCCTGTTGGATTGCAGCCCAGCACCCTCAAGGCTTTCTGCACGCTGCAGTGCCAGATTGTATGCTGGTATGCTCTTTTCGGGGTGAATGAATCGCTACTGCCCAAAGATGAGGGGGCTTACCCCGGTACTACTACTAGTACTATTTATTCCTATAGCGCTGCTAGACATATGCAGCGCTGTACACAATATGTACAGGTA
>NW_021962979.1:0-20674 GCF_901765095.1 Microcaecilia unicolor
AATTTGCATGCTATTAGCTTCGATCATAGAAGCGTTGGTTCCCTGTGCTGTTCTGGCGCTAATTTTAGAGTGCTATATGGAGTAGCGTGGAAGGATTTGATCATCTGTCCAATAGTGCAGAACTGTAAGGGAGTATTACAAATGGGTGGAGTATGAGCAGGCCCCCAATTTCTCACGTAACTTATACAATTCTGTTACATACTAAAGTGCAACATTTACACTTACTTTTTAAATGGCATAAAGTGATAGAGCCTTAAGTTGGCACACAATGCCGATTTACACACTATTCTATGACAATATCTAGGTAACCAGGTTTCATTATAGCAGTGGTTCCCGAACCTGGTCCTGGAAGCATCTCAGCCAGTCAGGTTTTCAGTATATTTACAATGAATATTCATGGGTGGTGGAACCGGTGGGGGAAGAGGGGTTGGTGGTGGGGAGGCGAAGATAGTGGTGGACAGACTTATATGGTCTGTGCCAGATCCAGTGGTGGGAGGCGGGACTGGTGGTTGGGCAGACTTATATGGTCTGTGCCAGAGCCGGTGGTGGGAGGCGGAGCTGGTGGTTGGGAGGAGGGGATAGTGCTGGGCAGACTTATACGGTCTGTGCCCTGAAAAAGACAGGTACAAATCAAGGTAAGGTATACACATGAGTTCATCTTGTTGGGCAGACTGGATGGACTGTGCAGGTCTTTTTCTGCCGTCATCTACTATGTTACTATGAAAGATTCGCATGCAGTGGAGGCAGTACATGCAAATCTCTCTCATGAATATTCACTGCATTCTAGAATTCAAGCTCAGCAACCTGCACTTTAGCACCCAAATTTTGGTGACCTTTATTAGAGCTGTCCCCTAAGAAGGCAATTCTATAAAATAGGTGATAACATTTGCATTACTCAGCCAAATGTTTAGAATAAAGGCATTTAGATGCCCTGGCATTACCTGCAAAAAAAAAAAAAAAGGACTGTATATGTAAACCACTCTGTCTGTATCTTCAGAAAGGCAGTATATCAAGTGTGGAATAAACATAAACAAGCATATGTGCCAAAACTCTACTTAAAAAGCCTGTCCCTGGTGCTTTTGTTTGGGGGTACCGAAGCTCTGTCCCCAGCTCCACCCCTACCATTCCATAGCACATCCCCCCCCCCCCCCATGATGTCCAGTACTTCTCCTTCAACTCTCTCCTCATGGTCTCCACCATCTCTACTTTTTCTCCCTTCCTGTGGTCTCCAGCATCTCTGTTCCCTACCCCCCCCCCCCCCCGCACCCCATTGAATTCAATATTTCTCTCCTTCCCTTCAGTTTCAAAGCAGCCTTGAGCATCTGCAGATTTTACATAGTACTGCAGATGCTCAAGACCTGCCCCTGTGATCAGTTAGGCATTGTGCAGCTGACTGGCCTTCTTGGCAGAAGATAGAATAGTTTGCCCAGCTGTGACCTTTCCTGCAGCCCCGCCTGCCTCCTTCTCCAAATGTAGCCCGAGACGAGACTCCCGACGAATCTTCTGCTGCCGCCACTTCTGTTGAGCAGTGCAGCGGCAGCCAGGAATGAGACCTACGCTGATCCGCTGCTTCTCTCCACAGCCAGCATAACATAAGAAAAGAAGCGCGGGGCCGCAGCAGCCTTCAGACATGCGCTGTCGGCTCTGCTGGTCTCTGCCCTGTGACGTCAATTTCCCGTTCCAGGGGCAGAGACCGGCAGAGCCAACAACGCATGTCTGAAGGCTGCTGCGGCCCCGCGCTTCTTTTTCTTCTTCTGTCAGCGCTGCTGTAAAGAGGCCTGGGCCGGAGGGAGAGAAGAGAACGTGGCCACTGGCTGAAAACGGTAGGAGGAGAGAGAGGGAGAGCCAGGGGACATGAACAAGAGCAGTGGAGAGTCAGAGAGCGATAGGGAGAGAAAGAGGGGACATGGAAAAGAGCAGGGGAGAGCCAGGGAAATGTAAAAAAGCAGGGGAGCGCCAGAAAGAGATGGGGAGAGAAAGAGGGGCCATGGAAAAGAACAGGGGAGAGCCAGGGAAATGGAAAAGAGCAGGGGAGAGCCAGAGAGAGATGGGGAGAGAAAGAGGGGGCATGGGCAGGAGAGAGAAGCTGCTGGGGAGAAACTGGGGGAGACCCTAGCTGTCAGACTGAGAAATGCTGGCTGGATGAAAGGAGGGAGAAAGAGGAAAAATGCTGGAAGGAGGGGGCAGAATGAGGGAAGACGCTGGTAGGGGAGGAAAGAGGAAAGACACTGGAAGGATGGGGTGAGAGAGGACGTGCTGAATGGAAAAGGGTCAAGAAAGAGAACTGTCTAGAAGAAGGGGAGATAGAGGGAGACAATGGACGGAAGGATTGGGAGAGGGTAATGGGTGGAAGGATGGCGAGAGAAAGAGGGATGACACTGGATGGAAGGGTAGGAGAGAAAGATGGAAGGGGCTGGACATGGATGGAGGGGAGGGAAGTATATGCACATGGATGGAGGAGAGTGAGGAGAAATGCTGGATATTGATGGAGGGAAAAATGTTGAATTTAAGAGCTGGATCAGGATACTGAAAGATAGGGACAGGGCTACAGATGGTAGACAGGACGCATAAGGACACAGGAGGATGGGGACATGGTGAGAGAAAAAATATCAAATGGAAAGAAGACACTGCATAAAACAGAAGACACTGGGACCAAAGCGAATAGAAAAACTAAATGATCAGACAACAAAGGTAGAAAAAAGTATTTTATTCAGAATTTATTAACTGGAATATGTCAGCTTTTGGAAATGTGCATCTGTGATATTTTGCATGTAAGTTTCAATTTTTCTAGTATTGCTGCATGCTGAGTCTTCTGACTTGTTGAGGTAACTTTCCAGTTCAGTATTTTGCCTTCATATCTGTTGTGTCATGTGTTTTTCATGTGTGATCAAGATGCAGTATTCTGCTAGCGTGTAGTATTTTGAGCTCTTTTTGTTTTTTTGTTTTGTTTCACTAGGTTGTGCACTGGTGTTTTAGAGCCCGGTGTAATTACAGTGCTGCCTTTCCACGCATAAGGGTTGTAGCTCGTCCTGTCCTTGGAATTAGTACTGTTATGGTTTGGTAAAGTTATGAGTGTGTTTTTGCACAAGTTTGTGTATAGTGTTTTGCAGTGGAGAGATTGTGTATTGGCCTTACTGAGGTGGCACCAAATCATCAGAAAGGGTTTTAGAGCCTAAATCATGACACACTACCTCTTGAAGGATCTACATATAGTCGTTCATAAAAGGAGCTTATTGTGAACACTTTCCACTCTAAAAAGGTGTTTTGTGGCTCTACATGAGAATTGTGATATTATGATCCCTTGTTTAATATTGTTGACGGTCTGCATTTTCCGTATGGGTGGTATATTGGTTTATTAGGGTCTGCCCAGTGTTATGGTACAGTAAGGTTTATGAGTGTGTTTTTGCACAAATTTGTGCATAGTGTTTTGCAGTTGAGCAATTGTGGTTAGTTACATGCTTTGATCACACATGAAAAACACATGACACAACAGATATGAAGGCAAAATACTGAACTGGAAAATTGGATGTGGAGTTGGGGGAAGTGGGGTAGGGCAGGTGTGAGGAAAGAGAAGAGGAAGTAAGGAGCGTGGGAAAGTATGAGGAAGGAGGAATTTGAGACAGGATGAGAATTGTTGGGAGGGAAAAGGGGATATGATATGTAAGAGGCTGTAAATGCAGAGGAGGCTAGAATGAGGCAAAGGAAATGATTGAAGGTAAGAGAGATGCTGATGAGATGGCATGCTTCAGGAGAGGTGGATGGATAGATTACAATTTTCAGTTCCATGAAGAGTTTAGTTCTATGATGCAAGAGTCTCACCTTGTTCAGTTTACTCCTATCCAGTCAGCCGAGATGTTCACTGCAGCTGCCATCCTTTGAAATAATAGTTCCCTGAGCAGCTCAGCCTTTTATAAGGCAGCTCACTGTCATTGTGACATAATAACTGGTGGGAAAGACCACCTTGGGGTTGATTTTTTGGAGGGAGGGTGTCAATGGATGACCCCATTACCCCAGTAGAGGGAATTTAATTATAATAATGAAATAACTAATGTATGAAATCTCCAGTTTAGGTTTTCCTGATCTCCCCTGTACTGTTTTTCATTTGTTTTTCTTCTTTATTCAAACTCTCTCACCCCTTGACTTATAGCTGCTTGTTTGCATGGCACAGACTTACTATTCACATCACAGTGAAGATTGTGTCATTGATTGCAAACCCTGAATATATCTTGTTAGCTGGACCTGAAGTACCAGGCAGAACCTAGGAGACATTTAACCCCAAATTAAATTCACTTGTGAGAAAGTGAGATCTTAAACTGAAGAGGAATCTTTTAATCTTTTTTATTTTGAAGCCACTATCCCATAGCTATTGATTCTACTGTTGCTATTACTACTGGGGACCAGAATCTTTAGCCTTGTACGCACCTCCCCCCCAAAAAAAAACCAAAAAACAAAAACCCCTGAGTCTGCCAGAACAGGTTTTAGACATGGCTGGGGCCCCAGGAGAAAAACCTCCAGCATCCTCCAGCAATAGCAGTGGTAAATCTCCTTCTGTGGAATAAGCCACCATTGGCATCTCTGGAATATCCATGAGATAGAGTTGCATAAAAGAAGGCAGTACCTAAAAATCAATTTTATGCATATTCATTGTGAATATCCTGAAAACCAAAATGTGTATATGAGTTCTGAGGGCTGGAATAAGAACCACTGCTGAATATAAGAATTAAGTTAAATGGTGCTGCTGGCATTTAACTTAAGCCAGTGATTGTGCCAGCTGAAATTTACCCCTGTTTATGCAGCCCACACCGCAAGTTTGATCCAAAGATAGGGAGGATGCAAAGGCGAAAATCTGCTCAAGGCCCCACAACCTCTTGAACCGGCCCTGATCAGAAAGATAAAGGTTTTCACTGCCTGGGGTAACGAACTTTCCTGCATCTGGAAATTATAAAAGAATACAGAGGTTTTCAGTTGACATATACCAACAAGTACATCCGAAGCCACAAATGTAAATCAAGAGAAGCACAAAAGATAAAACAGCCTACAACAATTTAGTTTGTTGGACATAACCTTTATGAGACTGCTGATGTTTAAAGGATGCTTTCAATAGGAGGATGGTCCTTTTCTTGAGACATGCTCTGGATGGGTCGTGGAAAAGATAAACTGCTGCTGCTTCAGGGCTCTGGGTTCAGGCAGATGAACAAAGCCAACTTGGTTGTTTCCTCTGTCAAACAGTTGAAAGTATTCTCTGAGGAAGACTCCTCCCTAAGGACCCAGGTGTAGCCATTGGCGTTCTGGAGATGTTGAGGCTCATTTTCAAAGCACTTAGACTTACAAAGTTCCATAAGTTACTATGGAACTTTGTAAGTCTGAGTGCTTTGAGAATACGCCTCTATGTGAATGGAAGACCAGGTTCCATTATAGAATACTAGTATAAGCCAGCAATGTCCCTCCTAACATTTATACATGCACAGTTATATCAGCCATAGACCTGGCAAAACTGCAAGCACATAAAGGTAGGAAGGATGGATGTAACTCCTAGTATTCTGTAAGTTACACGTATAACTGGAAGCCCCACCCATGTTCTGCCCATATATACATCCCTTTCCATTTATGTGCTATATAGCATTTAGGTGTCATGCTGGCACTATCGTAGGTTAATTTACACTTATGCGCATAAGTGCTAGGATTCTAGATAGTTACGCGCATTTGTCTGCATTAAATTTCATCTGCCGTTTGGATGCCCAGTCTTCAATTTTCTAAGGTCTTCTGCAGTTTTTCAGTCTGCATGTGTTTTAACAACTTCAAATACTTTTGTATCATTTGCATATTTAATCTCACTTTTTTTCAATTTCCAGATCATTTATAAATGTTAAGTAGCACTGGTCCCAGTACAGATCCCTGCAGCACTCCACCCTCCTGAATTGAGAATAATGACCATTTTACCCTACCCTCTGTTTTCTGTCCAATAACCAATTCCTAATCCATAACGGAACATTGCCTCCTATCTCATGACTCTTTAATTTTCTCAGGAGTATCTCATGAAGAACTTTGTCAAAAGCTTTCTGAAAATCTAGATATACTATATCAACTGCTCACCTTAATCAGTGTCTGCTCATGACTTCAAAGAAATGAAGCAATTTGGCGAGGCAAATGACTGTATCTATGCCGATTCTGTCCCATTAAACTATAAGAACATAAGTATTGCCATACTGGGACAGACCAAAGGTCCATCAAGCCCAGTATCCTGTTTCAAACAGTGGCCAATCCAGGTCACAAGTACCTGGTAGAAAAACAAAGAATAGCAACATTCCATTTAGAACCCCAGAGTAGCAAGATTCTAGAATTCTAAAGAATAACAAGATTCCATGCAGAATTTCAAAGCGCAGCAACATTCCATGTGGAACCCCAAAGAGTAGAAAGATTCCATTCACAATCCCAAGCACATAAGTACATAAGTTGCCACAATGGGACAGACCAAAGGTCCATCAAGCCCAGTATCCTGTTTCAAACAGTGGCCAATCCAGGTCACAAGTACCTGGCAAAGATCCCAAAACATATGCTGCTTATCTAAGCAGTGGATTTTACCAAGTCCATCTTAATAATGCTTATGTACCTTCCTTTTAGGAAGCTGTATAAAACTTTTTTTAAACCTCGCTAAGCTAACTGCTTTTACTACATTCTGTGGCAAAGAATTCCAGAGTTTAATTACATGTTGAGTGAAGAAATATATTTTCTCAAATCAGTTTTAAATTTACTACTTTGTAGCTTCATTGTGTGACCCCCTAGTCCTAGTATTTTTGGAAAGCGTAAACAAGCGATTTCACATATACCTGTTCCACTTCATGTTTATCTGAGTTCTGTAATTTTATTCGGCACTGAAGTCAGGCTTATTGGTCTGTAACTTCCTGGATCACTCCTGGAGCCCTTTTTAGAAATCTGAGTTAAATTAGCCACCCTTCAATCTTCAGGTACTATGGACGATTTTAACAACAGGTTACAGATCCTAATTTAATTTGATTTAATTTAATTAGGTTACAGATGCTAATTTGATTTAATTTGATTTGATTTGTCCTAATTTGATTGTCTCTGTTATGTCCTTTAGATTGTAAGCTTTTTTGAGCAGAGACTGTCTCTCTTCATGTTTGACTGTACAGCGCTGCGTAAGTATGGTAGCGCTTTAGAAATGTTGAGTAGTAGTAGTAGGAGATCACTAACAGCAGTTCAGTAACTTCGTTTGAGTTTTTTCAGTATCCTAGCGTGCATGGCATCTGGTCCATTTGATTTACTAGTCTTGAATTTGTCAATTTGGCTCAGTATGTTTTCCAGGTTCACTGAGATTTCTTTCAGTTCCTCTGCATCGTTACCCTTGAAAACCACTGGAACAGGTAGATCTCCTCCATCCAGGGCAGTGCCAACACGGTAAGCGGGGTAAGCAACGCAGGGGGGCGCCGTCTTCTGGGGGGCACCGCCACACCGTGCTTACCTCACCCTCCCACTCCCATGTCCCAACTGCCCACCCTCTTCTCCCCCTTCAAGATCCCTTTCCTTTTTTTTTGTTTTAAATTTACCTCCATCCGGCAGCGCAGCGTCAGTGAAGGAGGCGGCGCCCCCGACGTGCAATGTCTTTAGCCTTCCCTTCGCTCAGTGTTCCGCCTTCTTCTGACATGGGGGCCTTGGTGGCTCCTACCGTGGCTTGTTTATACATGGCGCATTTTGAAAAATGTTATATGTATACATCCAATTTTTACCATAAAGTTATATTATGGCGTCGCTATATTGACGACATTTTATTAGTATGGTCTGGGAATCAACAGGAATTGAATGTGTTCGTTGAAGAGCTTAACAGCAGTGATCCTAATATTAAATTCACTTCTACCATCTGTCATTATGCAGCTGAGGTTTTGGACATTCACATTGAACTTCATCAAGATAAGTTTATTACCACACTATTCAAAAAACCCACGGACAGAAACACCATTATTCTAGTCATCATCCAATACCTCTAAAGAATGGGATTCCAGTGGGCCAGTTCCTCAGAGTCAAGCGCCTGTGTACAGACAAACAATCGTTTAATTTTTATGCCAACCGGATGGTGAACAAATTTAAACAAAGAGGCTATCCCAACAAAGTAATTAAGCATGCTCGTAAGAGAGCAGCCAATGTTAATAGAGATTGGCTGATTAGTCCACGGTTGGTAGCCCATAAATCTCATAGTAAATTACAGTGTGTTTTACCTTTTTCCCCCACAGATGTAGCTATATCTAAAAGTATACAGAAACATTGGTCAATTTTACAGTTACATCCACAGTTGAGAAACAGACCTCAGATTGCCTATAAAAGAAGTAAAAATATGGTCACGTGATGCACGGCTAGAGAGAAGGTGTCGTCGTGCTGAGCTCCCGCCCTCCCCGCGCCGTTTTCCGCACATAAATATCTTATTTCGCCGCATTAAAAAGCGAGGATAACAGCAACGGCAATCCGAAACATCGGGGTATCGCGGAATACTAAAACGGAGCTTGGCAAAGGTGCGATGGCGGCTAAACCCCCCAAAAAGGAAAACATGCGGACCCGTACAACAGATTCCAAGATGGCGGACGGAGACGGCCCGAGGTCGGTGAGCTCGGCGTGGGCCGCGGAGGTGGCAGCGGAAGTCTCTGCTATGTTGGGGGCGTCAGTGGATCACAAATTACAAGCGATCAAAGATCAATTAGGAGGCATCGACGCGAAGTTGGAAAACATCCAGTCAGACTTTTCTCAATATAAGCAGCGCTTATCTGATGTGGAAGATCGAGTGCAGCAGCATGAGACAACACAAAAAGACCTGGAGAGCAAGGTAGAACGGCTGGAGAGTAAGCTGGAGGACCTGGAAAATAGAGCTCGCAGGAGTAATATAAGAATGATTGGGTTGCCTGAGAAGATCAAAGACTCAGAATTAAGAGACTTTCTAGAAAACTGGCTACCAAAAATTCTACCTTTACAACTGTCTGCTGGGCCTTTAAGAATAGAACGTGCTCACAGGCTGGGGCCTGGAAATTCGAAAGACCCCCGCCCAAGAGTCGTCATTTTCAAAGTCTTGAATTTTGCCCACAAACAGGAAATTTTTCGGGCGTTCAGAAAGGCTGGAACTATACAATATGAGAACCATACGGTACGCTGCTTCCAGGACTTCTCGACTGGAGTTTCTTTACAGCGAAGAGCATTTCGTGGAGTGTGCCAACAATTATTTGAAAAGAAAATTCAATTTGCTTTACTTTATCCGGCCCGTCTAAAGATCTGGCATAATGGGAAACATTCCCTGTTTTCATCAGCGGTAGAAGCGTTGAAGTTTGTGCAGCGAGACCTGACCCCTGAGGATCCGGCCTGAAAGAACAACCAAGAAAACCTGGTTGATTTGATTAAGATGATGATCTGGAAAAGCTGGGGTGGCGAGCTCACGCCGAGCTGACGGGACACAGTTGGTAATTTTATAACCCAGAATGTACCTCTCTGTTACTGACTATAAAGAGGATACATGGGGCATGTTATGTTTACTGTTGCTGTTTCAAAGGTTCTTTGTTGAGGGGCCCCGCAGAATCATACTTTGCGGAAGAGAGACATGGTTTTACAATTGGGCCTTAACATCTGATATTATAAATTCCCTAGTAGGGATTACAAAGGTTGGATGGGTTTCTTTTGGGATAGAGGTTTTCACAGGGTAATTGTGGATACCAATAAGGGGATAGTCCCAATAGTGATGGGTCTAGGGATTACATAAGGGGGAGTGTAAGATTGTAGGAGGTATTATACTAGATATTAAATTAAAGGAGGGTGTGGGGAGGGGGGAGCTCACGTGATTCTAACCATGAGGGAATGGTTGAGTGATTCTGGGGGGGGAGGGGTAGGGATGGGGGTGGGAAGGTTAAAGAGAGAGGGAGGTATCTGACAGAGTTTGAGTTTCAGAGAAAAAATTCAAAGGGATTGAAAAGGGAAGCCCTAGGGGCTGGGAGGGTTTCCCTTCTTTTGTTTAAATGTATAACTTTTTTCACGCTGTTGTTGGATTTCTGGTGTACTGGAGTCACTTAAGATAGTTTCTTGGAATATTGGGGGAGTGTCGTCCCCGATAAAGCGGACAAAGGTGCTTCAGGCGCTGAAAAGACAACAAGTGGATATAGCCCTACTGCAGGAAACACATCTGTCCTCAGGGGAACACTTAAAATTTAAGAGGGTGGGTGGGATCTCTCTTGGAAGCCCCAGCGGTGGGGAGGAAAGCAGGAGTCCTGATTCTTTTTCGAAAAGGACTGCAGATAAAGATCACCTCCACCTTGAGAAGTTCGGAGGGCCGCTATATTCTGGCGGAGATAGAGATTGAGGGTCATACTGTAGTGCTCTGTAATATATATGCCCCAAATGTATATGATAAGAAGTTTTTTCAGGGGCTGATCTCCAACTTGTCAAAATTTAAAGGGGGGAATATTATCTTGGGAGGTGATTTTAACTTAGTGGTTGACCCCCAGCTGGATAGATCCGGTGCTGGTGCCAGGGGTTCGGGAGGGGGTGCTCGAGCCTTGACTTTGCTCTGTGATGCGTTAGACCTTGTGGATGTGTGGCGTGTTTTACACCCATCGGACCGAGATTACACCCATCTATCCAGAGCCCATGCATCCCAATCTCGCATAGATTATCTATTTGTTTCAACTCCCCTGTTTTCACAGATGGTTCAGGCTGAGATTGGTCCCTATGAGGTCTCAGACCATGCTATGATCTGGCTAAGATGGGGGAGGCCTGTGAAGGGGGGTGGACTGCGCCTTTGGAGATATCCCCTAGACCTAGTAAATGATCAAAAATTTCAGACATTTTTAGCAGAGAGGATAACAGATTATGAATTCCATAATGGGGTTCATAGCCAGCAGCCGACACTTTTTTGGGAAGCGGAAAAGGCTGTCTTGCACGGAGACATCATCTCTTACTGTGCTAGAACTCGACGGATTCGAGACAGGGAGATCTTGAGGTTGGAATTGCAGGTCCGCAAATATAGGAAACTGTATGGTAGGAATGCTACTGCGGAGAATAAGTCACTGCTTTTGACTACGCAGCAAGAGCTCAACGAATTGCTGCATCGGAGGGCGGTTAAGTCCCAATTTTATTATAAATATAAGCTATTCCAATACAGCAATAAGGCAGGGAGGTTGCTGGCGAATATGGTGCGGAGTAGAAGGGGAGCCTCTAGAATTTTACAATTGAAAGATTTAAATGGAAAGTTGTTGAGAACGGATCAGGGTATAGCAGATCGATTTGGCCAGTATTACGAGGCCTTATACGCAAGGCCAGTAGATGAAGGACTGAGTGCTGATATGTTTTTAGAGTCGGTACAGTTGCCCAAGTTGTCCCCTCGCCAAATACAACGATTAAATAGCCCACTTGAGGAAGGAGACCTTATGTTGGCGTTACAACAAAGTGCTTCTCACAAAACGCCGGGTCCAGATGGCTACCGAGTGGAGTTTTACAAACAGTTCTATGAACATATCAAGAGACCGCTCTTAGCTTTGTTTAATTCCATGTGTTAATATACCTTTCTATCACTTTCTATCAATTTTATCTCTTTTTCTCTCACCTTTTCTTCCCTAATCTCCCTGCTGTTATTCCTTCCTTTTTTCTCTATCACGGACACTGCCCACTTTAGGGGTATTGGGCACTATTGTTCTGTCCAATTTTCTTGTTCTTACCCCTGTCTTTCTATTTTTTCTGTCTTCTCCCTTTGTTCTTTGCAGGTTCCCTTCTTTAGCACTACACTTGCACACTTTTTCTGACCCCTATCTTACATATTCTTTTACCTTCTTGCTGTCTTCATGCCCTGTGCTGAACTAACACACCTGCTTCCCTAAATTTCTTCTATCCTGTCCGTCTCTTTGATTTGCGTGATGTGCGCAAGAGTGTGCTTGTTGTGTGAATGAAGCATAACAACGAATCCAGGCGACTGCGATTTGGGTTTTGCTGTAAGTTATTTCAATGTTCAAAATCTTTGGATTGGTCTTTATGCTAGCAATTCTCGCTTAACAATCCTTAGAGATTGCGCATTTTTCTGTTTCACATCCCACCCTGTGTTCTGTCTTAATCCCTCCTTTTCAAATCCCTGTCCCCTTGTTCTCACTATGTATTCTGTTCTTTCTTCTTCTGTCGACCTTATTTTCCTCCCCAATCCCTTTTCCTGTTCTCCTTCATCCTAACTTCTTCTACCTACCTCTTCCTATTAGTCCCCTGGGTCTTATTCCTGCTCTTTTCTTTTCTGTACAGTTTCTTTGATGTTCCCGTATCGAGGGAATTTCCTTTACTCTAGGAGAACAGCACGCTTTCAGATTGCTCTCCTCTAAAATCCTTCTGGTTTCTCTGTTCTTATAACCACTCCTCAAAACTGACAGCCCCCACCTTTTCACATCTGCTATTGCCTTCACTCTGTGTGTGCGACTCTATTCCTCCTCATTCTTTCTATTGGACTTCCTACAACTTTCTTTTTTGCTGAAAACAGTAATTACGGTGTTCAACTTTGTAGCTGATTGCCGTCGTCCAATTGCTGTTTTTCCCCTTATCTCTCTAAGTATTCTTTCAGTCTTCTGCACTATGCTTTCCCCCTAACAGCCCGCAGCCCCCCCTTCCTGTCCACACTTTTCTCGGCTCTTTTTCATAGTGCAGCATGAATAACTGCGTAGTATCTCTTATTCCGTTCCTTTTCCTTTTGTATCTTTGTGTGTGTCTTTGATTTTTGTGCGCCGTCTCTGCTTTTCTTATTTCTTATTTCCACCTGTCAAAATCTTTATTATTTACTGCGTAGTTCAACTGATTGTTCTTTTTCACAGCTGTTCAATCCTGTGCTCTCACCCCACCCCCATAGCCATTTTTCTTTCCTTAAAGTCCAATCTGAATCCCTTCCTCCACAACATTTTGTTCTTGTCCCCCTTTTTCTGCCACAATAATCCTCCCTGCCCTCCTCTCTGATGCTCTACCGACTCCTACACCATATGTCTGTGGTCCGTGTAAAATTTATAAGGGTGTGGCCCGCACGGTACCAATTGGGGTAACTTAATACCTTACAGACACCTTTTTAGCTTCTTGTGCAAACCAGAAATCATTTTTTTTTTGGATTTCCTAGAAAATTTTTCTTTTTCCTTCTCCGTCCCATGTGGTGTGAGTTTTGATTCTCTTTCCGGAACAAAGCTTATTACATTACTAGTAACTGTCATATTTGATATATACTCCCTCTTGGGCTTCGAATCTGCCTTTGTAAATCTATTTAAACTCGCTCGAAGAGGTGTAAGTTCTAAACCCCTTTTTCTCACATTTTTTTTTTTAACATCCTTATCCAGGCTTCCGAAACTGCCATTTCTTTCTGTAGCTTTTAAAGGTTTTCCCTAACAAGTGCTGTAGTTCACTATCTCAAGGACATGAGAGTCTGGGAAGCTTGCCCACTTTAGCTGCCTTATCAGTCCAGCACTGCTTTGGCAGAGGAGGCTCTACAGTTCACTTTTAAAAGCGAAGAAAGTGATTTTTTTTTTCCCTCTCCCCCTTTTCCGTTCGTTTTTGTCCCTGTTCTATACTGAAGTGACACAGATATTCTTTTTAACTTCTCACTGTCTATCCTCTGTCAACTGTATTGCTCCTGAATCCATCTCTTTCATATCTTTCCAATCCGGTTTCCCCTCGAAATTGGTGGACTTATGCAAGGGTCCTTCCCTTAACGCCGAGGAGATTATCTGATTCTCTGGTTGTCTCCCACTCCCCAAAATTGCTGAACTTTTGGGCGTTGCCCTCTATTTTATTTCATTTCCCTTAAACAATACACCGTCTGATATTCTAATGCTTTCTCATTCTGTCTCTGCAATTGACAGCTTGATAGACCTTATTGTGCTACACCATGTGCTTACAAAGTGTTAAAAGGGTATCTTTCCTTCAAACATACATTACTTGACTTTCCCTTTCTCCTTCTTTGTCCTAGTGGCCCCCCCCCCTGACTTATACTGCAGATGGTATTACTCACTTCCTAGATATATGTCTTAATAGTCCACTATAATGTATTTCTTGCTGAATGCGTAACCGGCAGTATTTTAGGAAGGCTGTTGCATATTTTGTTTTATTGTTCTATTTAATTAATATCATATTGTGCTTGTGTTCTATGACACAGGGGTTTAGCGTGGTTTCCAAGGCATATTAGATACAGACTCTTTCTTGTAAAAATATTTGTGCTCAAATCTTCATAACTTTTACTTCCGTGATGGCTGCGCTGGTCCGCTGCTCATCTATAATCTTTACATGTTTATAACACTAATCTTATCAGCCATACAAGAAAACATTAAGCTACGTATACCAAAACTGTTCCTTCCTGTTCTGCTTTACCACCTTCAAGCTTTCTTTTCATATTTTGCTGTGTGGCAACCTTAGTATACACTGTAAAGTTCAGGTGCCTCACCCGAAGAGCTTACATGTTTTTTCCCCTTAAAATAATTTTTTTCTTGCTACTTCTGGATTAGATTTCAGAGGTTCTTTCTAGGAACATGCCATATTTATTATTTCCTTTTCCCTTCTTTCTCCTTTATTTCTTAATATTTTTTTTTTTCCTCTCTCTACTTATTGTACTAGTGTCATGCAATTAACTTTGATACCGATGTCTGGGACTTACATGCATTGAAGGGGATCCTTCAATGGATAACGGCATCTAATTTATTAGGGGCAGACTTCCATTCCATTTCGGAATGGCCTGCGGTTTCGGCATTATTGCCCACCTATGAGTTACCTGTATAGATGAGCGCGGGGTTAATAAAGAGACGTCTAATAACTTTCGTTGCGATTGTATACAAGGTGACTCGGGCGTATCTAAATTCTTAAATTTTGGTTGTTTGAATTGAGCAGAATCTTCAGTCTAAAATTTTAGCTGTATATTTAAAATACCCGGTGGAGGTTAGTCGAATTGAGCGGAAACTTCATTTGAATAGAGCAGAATCTTCCTAACCAGCGAAAATCCATGGGGTATCTGTTCTCCGAGTTCAGGGAACTAGTTTCGCAGTTTCCTGCGCACTTTCAGGGGTAGTAGTCTCCCCTCCTTTGAGGGTTCCACCATTGGAGCGAATCATGGCCAATGGAGCTGACTCTTGGCAGCTGGTAGAGTAGAATCCTAGTTGTAGGAAGCCTACCCTGGGGAAACAGTTTTTTATTTTTACGTAGGATACATAAATAAGCAGATACTAGGCATTTATTTATTTATATACTGACATACCACTTGCTCATACCTAATTTCTTTACATATTCCTTTCATCTTTGCTACTATTGTTCGTCTGTGATTCTAATGTGCGGCAAAAGCATTGAGCTTTCCGCCAATTAGTAATTTATATTTTAGGTTCCATTTCTGGGACGCTCTTGAAGACGCGTGAGTATAAAGGTGTTTTCTGTACGCATGATGCATGTTTTCGTTTAAATAATTTCCCTTTGCACATTTTTTTTATATATATATTTATAGGGGCACGTATTATAATTCTTTGAACTAGGATCCAACTTGAGATTTCTTTTGCCATTTTACACTGCACACCTATGTGGATTGTTTTCCCCTTATTTTTAATTCCATTATGTCCACCCAGTCCTCCACTAGCCCCCTGGAAAGAGTTCTCAACTTTTTCCCCGCTGATAAAAAAGAACTTTCCCGTTTATGTCAGACCTGGCATACCGTTTGGTCCGCCAAAGACCCGGGACTGGAATGGCCAACAAAGGGCTCATTTGATCAGGGCAAGCTCCAAGCCTTGGTCTGCTATAATGAATCCAACAAAACAGGAAAATCTAGGGAGAAGCATTTAGCTGCTATTAATAAATTTATACTTATTGCACAAAACCAGCATGACAGAGCCCTAGCGAAGTCTGATTGCGATCAAGCCCCTTACCAAGAGACAATAACACCTACTGCCCCACCACCCTATGATACTGCTACCGCTACAGGTACTACCAAGCTCCTACCATGTGCAGTGGGATATACACCAATACCCCCAGGATATTGTGATAAACCTCAGCTACAGATTTCTCAGGGATCTCAGACACAGATCCCCTTATCTCAAGGATCCCAGACAGCGATACCCTCGCTGCCTGCGATATCTCCCGCGCCTATAAAATTTGACCCACCTACTACCGTACACATTGCCGGTGTAGTTGATCTCTCTCTTCCCTCATCACAAAAGGACCCAATTCCAATATCTCATGGGTCGGTACAAACTCAGACGCCTTTAACCCCTTCAACAATCCCAGTGGCCCAACCAGTAGCCCTGACTTCGGCCCAATTACCCACTGTTACCTCTGCTCCAACGATGCAAGCAACAACCCAGACGCTAACCCCACCACCGCCTCATGTATATCGTTCTATTGGAGGCTATGAGATTGAGATACCCCCACCCATTATTGAGCAATATCCTTGTGTCCCGAACCCATCGGTTCCGGCCACCATCCAGCACCCTACTAACAGTCAAATTGACGTGGCTGCCCAGACCTCCATTTATCCTGGGCTAGGATCAGGATTGACCTCACACATGACCACCCAAACTTCTACCTACCCATATATGGAGCACACAACTCAGACATCACCTCCACCACTACGTTTGGACTCTTCTGTCCAAACTGGTCCCTTGCCCACTGAATCCCTACAATACCCTATCCTATCCCAATTACGACAGATGGGTTTCGTTCCATGTAGTCCCGCCACACAGGCACGGGCTATTTGTCAGGAACTCTATGATCGGGGTTTCCTTAAAGCACCCCCGGTTCCAGTGAACTCTTCCATGCCTACTCTAGAACCTGAGTGTTCTACTCCTCCTAGATGGGATCAATTGGGCGCACGCCCCAAGGGTAAAATTCCCCAATTAGCAGAGGATCTGGCTCTTCTCCGCCGTCCTCTCATACTTCCAGCCAAACCAGGTACTGGGGATCTACCAAAAGTAATATCTTCCCCATTAGAAGAAGCATGGGAAATTTTAAAACAACAACTTCCAATTAAAACAGATTTGATGGATATTCGAAACGAACCTCCCCCAGTACTAAGTTTCTCCTCCTCGATGGAAGGAGATTCTTCTCACCTTGACCTACCCAAGCCCCTTCCCCTTGACACGCCAGTCCCTTCAGGTGCAGGCTGTCTACCATCACCCGGCCTCACCTTAGCCACTATAGGAGATGATCTCGTATACGTTTCAGAAGGACTTCGTTCCCTACGTAAGTCCATGTCGGCACCCCCTGACACTATTGCATCCGCTACATCAAAATCCGAAATACCCCAGATACCCCAACAACATGATGTTATTTCTCATCATACTAGACAGCGCGATCCTCACGGTTATCTTACTGATGAAGGATCTAGCCGCTGCCTTGCAGTTATTGACAGTTCCCCACACCCTACAAGTCTGAATATCAGTACAGTACCCATCATATCTGGTCCGCCTAGCACACCTGCCCAATATGTGGCATTACATGAGAATTCATTGCATTATGTTCACCCATGGGTTGACAACCTTGCAGGATGGTCTGAGGCGCTTCAGCCCCAGTCCGCCCTCTTCCCACGTGAAGGATCTTTGCGATCAGACAAGCTTTCACTTGTAAGAGATCTTATTTATGACCACCCCGACCCCCATTGGGATCAGAAAACTACCCTCTATTTAATCCAAGGTCTTCAGGTTTGGAAAAAGTATGAGAATCAGTTTCCCCCAACCACCTCGATTGATCTCCTTAAATCAGTGAAACTTTTTCCCCTGCTGAATAAAATGTCAGGTGGTGTCCCTCATACGGAGTACACCCCCCTTTCTGCTGTTGAATTGAATAGCCTCATACTACAGCTCCCGGATATTGCACAGGGAGGCAACCGATGGTTAAAGAAATTACAGGACATAACCCTGGGGACTACTCTATCAGTCGGCGATATGAAAGCGCTCCTGGGCAGAACCCCACACGCTAGTATCACTGACATATTCACTCAATCGGGCTATGCAAAATTTGCCACCGATACTCAGTATGATGGCAACCCTTTGACAGAAATTCAGACCAAAGTATTTCAGGAAATTCGGACCATGTATCCGACCCTTAAAGACTTTTCAGTCATCACTTCCCAAAGATGGGAAATGGATTCAGAGCCTATTGAAGCTTATTTACTCAGACTCCAAAACCTATATAAAGAACAGACAGAGGAAAAATTTGACTCTGATAATGCCCTCCCAGTATTCTACCATTTACTGAAGGGAACCTTACCCTCAGAAATTAAATTAAAATTGGAGAATACAGTGGGTCTCCAATTAGAAAAATGGCCTAAAATTCGTGAACACATCCTTCATCATTGCAGACGGCTTATTAAAAGCAAGCAAGATGAAGCCCAACATCGTAAGACAGTGCACACCAACTTGGAAATGCTACAAACCGAAGATCTCAAAGAGAAAAGAGCCTCTAAGAGCTCTGACCCTGATACCAATACTCCTGACACTTCTCCCCCTGTTATAGTTATGTATGCTGACCAACGTTATGACAATAACGGTCAAAACCAGGGCCCACGGCCCTACCGCCCAGACCGTAGACCTGATTACCCACAAGAAAGAGGTCGGCGCGGGCAACCGCAGCGGGGTCCCCTACGGGGCCCTCCTGATAATAACAGACGGTTCCGAAACGATTATTCCCGGCCTAGTCCAGATCGTTATATAGATGTTCTGTGTTATCGTTGTCAGCGATACGGTCATTATGCAAGGGAATGCCCACTACCACCACAAAATACCCTTATGAATCAAATCCGCCGTCAAAACCGTCAAATCCGCCAAAATCCTCCAGAACGCCAATCCTTCCCCTTATGGAACCCAGACCAACGCCGCCCACAGTGACTAGGCGTAGTCCGCACTGCTGCAGGACTGGATGATCCCATGATCACCCTGCGTATCTGTGAAGTTCCTGTCCCCTTCTTAATTGACACAGGCGCCTCCCGCTCTGTGCTAGCCCACGTCCCACACAAACTGCAGAAACTTCTTAAAATTTCCCCAAACAATATTACCACCACAGGATTTGATGGTATTTCTACAGACACACCACTGCTTGAGCCCCTGCCAATTAAATATGCGGATCAACAACTATCTGCTCCCTTTTTATATGCTCCGCTATGCCCTGTCAATTTACTTGGAAGAGATCTATTGACACTGTTCCATTTTGAAATTCATTTTGATCCTCCCCCTAGTGAAACCACTTCACTTTTGATGGCTGTCACCTCTATGGTTGAAAAACAAATAGAGGTAGCATTGAATGACCTACCGAGTTTTCTTTGGGCCACACCTGAGAAACCCTATGGTAAGGTTACCGGTCCTCCCCATCTTATTCAGTTGTTACCTGGTTGTAAAGGTCCTAAAATTGCCCAGTACCCTTTGAAACCTGAAGTCATTGCTGGAGCTCAAGAACAAATTGATTCCCTATTACAGCAAGGTATTATTGAAAAATGTAATTCACCATACAATACTCCATTATTCCCAGTTCCAAAAAAGGAACCTGGCGCCTTCCGTATAGTACAGGACTTACGCGCGCTAAATGACCTCACTTACGCGGTATTCCCGAACGTGGAAAACCCAACCACACTCCTCAATAGTATCTCCTTGCAGACATATCATTCCACCATTGATTTATCCAACGCCTTCTTTTCCATCACCCTTGACCCCGTAAGCCGCCCGCTAACGGCTTTCCAATTCAATAACACAACATATCAGTGGACTCGTCTCCCTCAAGGATTTACTGACAGTCCTACAGTCTTTTCCCAGACCTTAGCCGCACATATACAAGAATTCAAACAGTACAGATATAGCCTCCCACCACAAACTTCCATTGTTCAGTATGTAGACGACATGCTCATCACCTGCCCCGATTTTGACACATGTGTTCAGGTCACCTGTGACTTTCTTGGCTTTCTTGCTACAAAAGGTTACAAGGTTAACAGAAAGAAATTAAAAGTTGCTCAGACACATGTTACCTTCCTTGGCCATCACATTGGCCCCCGTCAGAAGGGCCTAGGTCCCGACACTTGCAACATGTCTCCTCCTTGCGTTTGCCCACCACCATTTCTGATCTCAGAGGTGTCCTTGGCATGTTAAATTTTTGTCGCCTGTGGATACCAAATTATTCAGCTCGGACTCAGCCTTTTATATGAAACTACAAGGCAAACAGAAGCAAAAACATGAAACCCGTTCTTTTTACACCTCAAGAAACAGCTGATCTTATGGCCCTTGTAAAGGATGTTATGCTTTCCTCACCATTGGCAACCATTGATGTCTCTCAGGATGTGCACCTTTGGGTCGTGCATACTGAGAATACCTGGTCTTGCCTGATCACTCAAGAACATGATGACCTTGCTTGTGGTATCTCTCGGGTACTTTTTCACCTGTCGAAAGAGCTTTTGCTACTTGTGAGAAAGGCCTTGTTGCCGCCAGCACAGCTGTTACAAAATTATACAGCTACATTCCTCACCTTCCGGTGATTCTTCACACATCCCATGATGTTAAATATCTGTTGGATAAACAGATTAGTCACATGACTGTCTGCCGGTTACAAAAGTATCAAGTGCTTTTGTTCAGTGTAGTGCACTCTATTCACCCATTAACTTTAACTGACCTTCAACGCCTGGATCCATTACTCACTGTAACAGAGACAGCACAGAATGCTATTTTTCCCC